>NW_024967074.1:0-11510 GCF_019238085.1 Lagopus leucura
CTCTCGCTCTCTTCGTGCTGGACATGGCTGCCACCTGCCCAGCACTCTCAGAGACGAGTGCGCCGGGTGGGGCGGCAGTGACCAAGGTGACGGCTGTGACATGGGGAAGGTTCCACAATGGCACCTGTGCTGCTGCTGGGAGTGGCGTTGAGGAGGGGGCTGCAGGGCACGGGACGGCGGCTAGAAGGCGCTCCCTGTGCCCAGCGGGCAGCCCTTCTCTGCGGCCAGCAACAGGGCACAGAGGAGCCGAACCTGAGGAAGGGTTTTCTGTACAATGATACAGAATGCAAGCTGTTAAAATACAAGTTGTGTATCCCAGAATTTACCATAAAAAAAACTAGTTTTTATGCATCGGAAAACGTTTTGCTCATTTTCAGACTGCACAGAGAATCCACAGCTCGGAGTGGATTCTGGCCCTAGAATACGCACCAGCTGCTGATGGGGGTCTGCGGGTGTGGGTGGAGGTGGTCTGGAAGGCCTGGGAGGTAAGGCCTTCACAGGGAACAAGTGGCTGACAGCTCGCTTGGGGAGCTCAAGCCACAGCCCAGGCAGCTTTGGCTGCCAGCACTGCAAACCGCCTTCCTGGCATCAGGGCACGCCAGAAACTCCACCCCTATCTCCTGCCCAAAAGTCCCACACAAACCAGAGCAGAGGGCTGGATGACAACAGAGTAGAGTGTATGGATGACAACAAGTTTTATGAAAGAAATGAGAATGTAATAACTATGGGTAGATAACCCGACCTTCACTCTGTGCAAACAGTTTTAAGTTAAAACCCTGCATTTCCAACCACTCTGCTATGGAAAGCATTCTAGGCTCAAATAGGAGGCAGCATGTACTCACTGATGGTATTAATGAGAGCACAGCAGTCCCGAGGCATTTGGAGAAGGAAGAAAAAAACATTCATCTGATGTTGTCCCCAGAAATCTCAGTCATTATCCACGACAAGGTAAAATCCAGGTCAGGTGATATGGTGAAGATAAGCAGGACTGCCAGCTTACCAAGAAACGACTCCATCCGTTTGGAAAGTTCGTGTTTGTTTCTGTTAATCCTGAAACTTTGCTCTGTGGTAGAAACTCCACTCTCCATTAATAAAAAGGTGAAAAGCAGGCAGGAGACCCAAAGAACCCGAAACCAGGGAGAAGCAGATATGCTGAATTCAAGCCTAACCTGTCAGGAGAACTGGAATCTGAAGGAGAGATGAAACTCTGGGGAACGTAACACAGCACCCAGAGTATGGAAAAGAATATTACTTACGCTGCAACCTGAGCTCTGCCTGGGTTCCTAAAACCAGAAGAGAACGGTCTCCTGCAGATACTCCTTACTCTCCATCCCAATCAGCATCCTGCACAACTGCAAAATGCCAATATGTTCCTTCTGCAAGTGTTACAATTTCTGCACAATGTTTTCGGATGACTCCTGACGAAAGCAATTCCTCCTCCCTCATCCCTCAAACCTTTCCCACAAAAAAGCCTTCACAGAACATACCCTAAGAGGAAAACTCTACTGATTCAATTGACCTCCTGCCTGCCACCTGTGCAGGGGTTTCTTAATTGTTTCTTTTTGTTTGAGCAAATCCTCTATAAGATGATGTTGAAGTTCACACCTTAAACAGCACTCCTTCACTCTCAGACTGCACAGAATGTTAATGGGCTGACACTGTTCTTAAGGTAAATTCTGTTACACGTGGTACTTAGCAGAATTTATTCACAAGTTCCTTGCCCCTTGATTAAAGGCCAATTAGTGTAAATTTCTTTCCTGTAGCTTGCCTTTCCCTCGCTGTTGTATTTGTTTGGTTTCTAAAACCCAGGAAGTCCCAGGATGACCAATGGTGTCTTCTTCTTACAAAGAAAAAAATCACAGAATCACAAGGTTGGAAACGACCTGCAAGATCATCCAGTCCAACCCCTCCTATTGCTATCAGTACCACAAGCACTAACCCACATCTCGTAGCTCCTCATCCAGGCGCCTCTTGAACGCTGCCAGGGACGGCGACTCCACCACCTCCCTGGGCAGCCATTGCAGTGCCTGACCACCCTCTGAGAGAAAAAGTTTCTCCTCATGTCCAACCTAAACCTCCTCTGGAACAACTTCTGGCCGTTTCCTCGGGTCCTACTATTTGCCTGGGAGAAGAGGCCAGACCCTTTTACACCACAGCCTCCCTTCAGGAAGTTGTAGAGTGCTATGAGGCCTCCCCTGAGCTCCTCTTCTGCAGACTGAACAATCCCAGCTCCCTCAGCCGCTCCTCGTAAGACTTGTGCTCCAGATCCCTCACCAGTTTCATTGCCCTTCTCTGCACACGTTCCAGGGTCTCCATGTCTTTCTTGTAGTGAGGGGCACAAAACTGAACACAGCACTCGAGGTGCAGCCTCACCAGTGCTGAGTAGAGGGGATGCTCACCTCCCTGCTCCTGCTGGCCACACCATTTCTATTGCAGGCCAGGATGCCGCTGGCCCTCTTGGCCACCTGGGCACACTGTGGGCTCATGTTCAGCCGAGCATCAACCAACACCCCCACATCCCTTTCCTCTCCACAGTCATCCAACCACTCATCCCCAATCCTGTAACGCTGCATGGGGTTGTTGTGCACAAACGCAGGACCCGGCACTTGGCCTTGTTGAACCTCATCCCATTCACCTCAGCCCAGGGATCCAGCTTATCTAGATCCCTCTGCAGGGCCTCCCTGCCCTCAGGCAGATCCACACCACCTCTCATGCACACCTACTTGAGGTTCTTTCATCTCAAGAATCAAGCCTTGGATCTTTTTTTCCCTTTCAGGTCTCAATTTCACGCATCTTTACTCAAACACCAACCCCTGAAGTTTCCTAACAAAACGTTCACTTACTGCACCTTCCAGCAGCACGTTGCCCAGCACAGAGCTGCTGCTTTTTCAAAGCTGATCCAGAACTCCTATTTCAACTCACAAACATCCCAAAAGCTCTTTCACCCTTTCTTCCTTGCTTGCGATAACACCCCCAAGACCCATCACCACAGATTCACTACTTTCCATCTTTCATATTTCTGCTTTTTAAAATGCATTCACCTCCCAAGCTTTTTAAAAATCGCTTCATCGTTGTGGAGCGAAACGTTTTACCTCTCCAGACACACAAACCAGCCTAAGTTTGCAGATTTTTAAACAATTATTATTTACTGTGACAGCAGTAGAAGTTTTAACTGACTTTTTATCCCTTCTACTCCTCAGCCCCCGATTCCTGCTTTTAACTGTGAGGAAATCAAAATAATCACCACTGTTACTGGAACAAATGGTGCACAACAACCCTGGCAGCTCGCTCTTATAAAATCAGTACTGAGTTACAATGCTTTAAAACTAAACGCTGTTTAAAATTATTTCTAAGCAGTATTTTTATGACATTTCCAAAATAGTTCTCGTCCTTATAGAAAAAAATATATATATATTTATATTTGTTTCATGGCCACAGTGACACTTGGAGACAGAATTTCACATTTTTGCATGATCTTTAGATACACAAGCATGGCTGTACGCTGCTAGGTTTTGTTAGTCTCTATCCAAACAACATTATTAAGGTGGCAGGGCATTAAGAATGATGCACACATAACAGATTTCTTCAATTCCACTTCTCATGCCCACTACCAGTATGTTTTATGCTATACCCATTGAAATGAGTCTTCAAATAATGTTTTCCTGTCAGATGGGCTCTAGGGAGACAAGAAGGGCAGTAAGGTGACAAACTGCAGGACAGGCTGCTTGGGGAGATTGCAAGGCAGTTGCTAACGTATGCAGGGAGGAAGTTAGGAAGGCAAAAGCCCAACTTGAACTCAGACTGGCCACCGCAGTAAGAGAATAAGAAATCCTTTTATAAACCTATCAGTGGTAAGAGAAGAACCAAGGAGAATTTCCACCCTTCTCTTGATGCAGCGGGGCATGTGAGCACTGAGGATAAGCAGAAGGCTGAGGTCCTCAATGCCTTCTTTACACCTGCCTGTAAAAGGCAGATCAGTGATCATCAGGGCACTTTATGCCCCAATCTGCAGCCTGGGATGCTACCCAGAACGCAGCCCAGGGATGCAGGAGGAGACAGTCAGCGAGCTCCTCCTCCATCTGGACTGTCACAAGCCCATGGGACCAGACGGGCTCCGTCCTGGGCTGCTGAGGGAGCTGGTGGGGGTGCCAGCAAGATGCCAGCAAGTCCTCTCTGATGCTTTCAGTGCTCAGCAAAATGAAAAACCAGAGAAACTGTTCTCTACTCTGGAGAGTTCCAAAGCTTTTTGACCTGGGGTGAAACTTGGGTACCTCACATTATTTTTTCCAACTGTTAGTACTGCTATCCTTTTTTATGTGCATATTAAATATTTTCATGTTTGTCAATAGTTCTTGAGATCCTAGAGAAAAGAAACAAAGGGCATTCTTACTTCTCCTATCCCTTGGCTACTACTCTGTGCTCCTCCATGGCAGTGACACTACTAGCATATTCATTATTGTTTCTGTTTTCAAGAAATATTTTTTTCCGTGTAATTAATTTGAAAATTAGTGATGGACAAACCTCAAGCTTTCAAGAGGACTGAACTGGTCACGAAAAGCACCCAGAAGCTCAGAGGCTTATCAAAGCTAATCTGAGAATTTCCAAACGTCTCTGCTCCAGACAGAGGCACAGAAACCCATTGGCTCAGGACTGCCATCACTGGCTGGGCTCACCTCTCTCCCTGCTCCTCACCCAACATCCAGGACTGGCTTTTACCATGTCCCTGCTGAAGAGCACACAAGGTACGCAAGCACACCGCTCTCCCTAGGAAAAACATGGCTCCTAGGCACCTGCACTGCAAGCCTATAAACAGACGTCCAAGTCTCACAGGAATCAGAAAAGCTTAAACCATACCTGAGGCCCCTGTTTAGCAGTAATGGTTTGCTGAACTTGGGCTCACAATATGATTCCAACTTGTCACCTTCCTGCCTTCCAACTGCCTTCACCGTGCTTTGAAGCTAAGGGCATTAAGGCACTGGATCTTATGTAACAGCATCTGCTTCATCACACGCAGAGGAAGGAGTGTCTCAGTAACGTACATCACACACCAGCCAGGCTGCTAAGGACCGGTAACTCTTCTGGGACAGCTTCATCAAAACCTTTCTGGATTAGCCTTGCTATCACACAGAACTCGTCCCATTACCGCTTTGAGGGGTCAGAGCCTGAACTCGACTAAAAGGCCACCTATCATCATGAAATCAGGCACACCTGATACAACCACACCACTAAGGCTCCTCTGCTCAACTTCACTGGTTCCCAGTGCTCACTTAAAAAATAAAATCCACCGCGAGTATCAAACACCAACACGTTTCTCAGTATCTGAACATCCCTGCCTCGTCCATCTCTGGCCAGCAGGACTAAATTCAAAGCAGTGCAAGCCACCATTCCACACAAGTAGCTGTGTTTAATCCTGCAGATCAGAGCTCAATAAACACTGGCTCAGCACAAGTCACTCACAGAGAACAGGGGCTCTGCTGCCACCGGCACCTGCTGTACATCAGGAAGGAAAACGAACCGAGGAAAATGAACACAGCAGCATACAACTAAGAGCTCCTCGTGATTGTCAGCACTGAAAGGAAAGCAGGCTGAAGGAAAACCTCAGGTAAATCCATACAGGACAGCAAAGCAGGGAGGACAAAGGACAGGGACTGATCCTGAACTGAACGCATTAGAGAACAAGAGCCTTGAGAGGAGTAATTGGCTATGCAGGTGAACAATATGCACGTCCGAAATGGTGATTTCTTCAGAAGACTCCAGGGTGTTCCTCATCAAGACAAAGGACAGTACATAAAAATATCAGGATGGACATAAGTTGAAAATTCTTTCCAGCTGGCCTGGCATCCTGGGGCAAGCTGAAGACTAGACAGGGCACCAACACAGAAGGAGAACTAACAGCACAGGGGGTGCCACAGAGAAACTGGAAAGTGACCAAATCTCTGCTCAGACAGAAACTGCTGTGTGAGGTAGAAAGCTGAGGGTGATACCTGCTGCCAATGAGGAGCGCAGTGGAAGGACAGGACGGATGCCACCTGCAGCACAGACATTCACACCAGGGACGCAGCGCAGAGCTACGATCCCAAAGCCATTATAAGGTTTGATTTAACAGCGCTGTGTGGGACGATTCAACTGCTTCAAGCTCAAACAAGATGCAAGTGACTGACTAATCCATACATCTCAGTGACCTCAAAACCTGACGTCTTGGAAAAAACAAACAGAACAGACCATCTCAAGTAGCAGATAATCAATCTACAGAACTTAATCCAGCAGGCAGTCCTGTGGCCAAATTCTGTGCTGGCAGCAGAGTCTTATTATGACCATTAGGAACATTCCCAGTTACAGAGCTACCACAACTTGGGCACTAAATACACAGACGTACCTGGGAGAATAGAAAATAAAGAAGCAACTTACCCTCCCCTTATCCAACTCCGCTCTCACATGTGGAAGTGAAACTACAAGTTCAAATGCCAGGAAAAAATAAGGGTAAAAAAAAAATCACCTGGTATTTTCCAGGCAAATCACCAAGATCATGGAATCACAGAACATCCCCAGTTGTAAGGGATCCACAAGGATCATCAAGTCCAACCCGATGCTCCAGGAAGGACAACCCAAACGCAGATGGTCTTTAAGCTGCAGCAGCTCAGGACCAGGCCCACAGCCCTGGGGAGCCCGGCCACAACCACTGGTATCAGATGCAGCAAGCACAGGGAGCAGGCAGGTAGGCACAGCAAGCAGCAAGCAAAAACCAATCTGAGAGGGGGCCTGCTTACAGAAATCAACCCGGGGCCTGCCTACACAAAGCCCACACCTTTCACTCCAGGAAAGCTCCACCATTTTGACAGCCAAAACACAAACTGCCATTTCACTTCTCATGGCTCTTCCCTGAACTCCCAAACAGTTACTTCACGTCCCCTATCGCACTGCAACTGCTCATAATCAATAATCTAGATTATATCTTTCACAACATAAGAAGCTCACTTCTGCTTGGTGGCAATGACGTCCATTCCCTTTGCATCCCTTCATGTGAGGAAAATCACAGCCGGCTTTCTGACAGCCTCCTGCATGATTCCCCCAAAAGCACCCAGCACTTCTTCTGAAGAGTGAAAGAAAGGAAGGTTCATGGAAATGGGCGCACAAGGCTTGCAAGAGATGCAGTGCTGCAGATCAGAGACAGGACCATCACAGTGCAAAACACAGCTTATCACTAAAGGAAACATTTGAGAGCACTTTCACAACTTCTGCATGAGCTGTAATGGTTCAGCATATCCAGCTTTCTTATTGTTCGTTGGAGAAGGCAGATGCTCTCACACATCAATCAGCAAGCACTTGGATGAGCCAGCCTTCTGCTTTTCACGACAGACATGGTTACTGCCGGCTCTGACACCTTACCAGGAGATGCTTCAGCTCATTAACGTGGACTTCATTCCTTCCATCAGCAGCTGCTCCTGAACTGACCTT
The DNA here is from genome assembly GCF_019238085.1 of Lagopus leucura. NCBI lineage: Eukaryota > Metazoa > Chordata > Aves > Galliformes > Phasianidae > Lagopus > Lagopus leucura. The sequence continues at coordinate 7,456 of NW_024967074.1, forward strand.
CATTCATACAGCGACATCACCAACTTCCAGCACGAGCTGACCTGCAAAACAGAGAAAAGAGAGCAGGATGACAACCAGCACAGAGATAACACGCTTTAATATTCACAAACAAAAAAAGCAATAGCAATACAGAAGGGCAGCTGCAGCAACACAGCAGTACATAAAGAAATGAAAACCTGGCCCGGCCCTGGAGCGGAGCGGCCCGGCCCCAGAGCCCCCACCTCCAGATGCCTCATTCAGCAGAGATCCATCATCTCAGCAACCACCCACTACCCAACCCGCCAGTGTTCCTGTGACCTGCCATCAGCTGACGAGACAGAAGTAAGATCACCATGATCTTCCAAGCCACGAGATGGGCCAGGACACCACAAGAGGATTCACAATACTTTAGTTGGGGCCTCATGAATCAGCCTCACCCAACCCAGTTGGGGCCTCATGAGCAGAGAAGGACGATCGCCTCCCTGCTGCCCACTGCTCTTTTGTTGCAGTCCACAATACTGTTGGCTTTCTGGGCTACCAGCACACACTGCTGACACAGGTGAAGCTTTTTGTCTCCCAGGGAAGCCCAAGAGCTTCTTGGCAGGGCTGCTGTTGAGGAGTTCTCCCACCATTTGGTAGTTGTGCTCTGGAATCCTGCCTTCAGGCATGAAAGCCAGGGAAGCGTTGCTGGTGAAAACAGAGGCAAAGAAGCCGTGAGGTACATCAGCCCTCTCTGCTCCTGTGCTTATTAACACAACAGTAGGCCCGCACCACCCCTCTCTACTCCTTTACTTGTAAGGAAACTCTATCAGCTGGAGCCTTCACACTCCTCTGTGAGTATCAGGTCCATGTCAGGTGAAAGCAGCCAAAGCTGCCCTGACTATCACAGCCCTGACCAGCTCCCTGTTGGCCAGTGTGAGACCCAGCTGAGCATCACCTGTGTTTCCCCCCAGCAGCTGTGTGAAGAAGTTGGCTGAACTCGGTGGCCTGTTGTTCTGTTCAGCCAGAGAATGCCAGGGCAATTGCAGCTCCCATAGGCAGCTGCTCATTGATCTGCAGACACCTCAGATTGCTGACAAAAGGCTTCTGCCTGCTCTCCTTGATCAAGCAGTTGGGAAGCAGTCTGATCAAGACCACGCAACAGTTAATGATGTTATCCTGTAATAGCTCAAGTGACCAAAATGAGAGAATCTTTTTCATGGTGTACTTACTGCATGTGAGTCGTAGGCTCGTTCACTTCTGGACACTTAAGGATACAGTTTGCAAAGGAATCCTTCATTTTATCTCCATCTATCATTAGCTGTATCCAATAAAGTCCTGCAAGAAGACACAAAAGCTGGGACAAACTTGCTGATAACAGCTGAGGACACGCAGGAATGTCCATGACACAACAGCCACTGCAGTCAAGGAAGATCTAGAAAATACAGGTGATAAAGCAGAAGAGAAAGAAATAAGCTTAATCATGCTCCTGTGGCACACAACTCCATTTGTTCAGCTAAATCCCTTTATAGGCTGCCCTCGTAATGAACAGCAGGGACAGCTTCAGCTGTCCCAGATGTGGGTATGTACTGACAGTGCAGGTGTTGTTGGACAAAGGAATGTCCTTCCACGCTCTGGGAGTAACAGCCTACATTTCACCAGATATTTGCATCTGAACAGCTCCTTCCTATCCTTAATCTCCACATGTGAGCATTAGTGGCTCACTAATTAGCATTAGTGAGGTACCTCACAGGGAGTTGTCTATGTTGTGGACATCTGATCTGAGGCAAGAGGAACTGAGGGGGGTATTGGGAGGGGGGGGGGGAGAGGATCAGAATGGGGGAATAAGGAGGGGAGGGATGAGGGGGATGAGGTGAGGGTGGGAAAGGGACCCTGGGGGTAAAAATGGAAAACTGGGAGGGAGGCGGGGGGGTCGAGAAGGAATGGGGGAACTGGAGTTGGGGGGTCTCTAAAGATCAGTGTTGGGGAGGATCGGGGGGAGAGTGTGACCCTGGGGGACAGAAAAGAGGGACTGGGGGAGTTCATGGCCGAACCGTGGAGGGGAACGAGGCAGCGATGTACCCTGGATTGGGGGCGGGACGACACAGCGCACCTCCCCATACCGAGCAGAGGCCCTGAGCACCACAGAAGCCCCACGGGGCCCCCCCGAACACCCACCTGTAGAAGCTGAAGCGGCGCTCGGAGCCCGGAGCTGCCCAGCGGCGTTGGAGCAACGCGCAGCCCCGCACCACTTCCGCACGGACGCCTCAGTCTTGCGGCGCAGAGTGATGACGTCACCCGGCCCCGCGCACCTCTCGCCAGTCGGCCCTGCAGCTCCTCCCTCGCCCGGCCCCAACGCGCCGCTCCAGTAACCGCTCTCAGCGCGGGCGGAAAGTAACCGACCTTTTATTCTCATTATTGCTACTAAAAATCTCTGCTGTCTTTTACGAATTGCCATGAATTTCCACTCGGCACACGCAGGTGCGTTCTGCGTTTCCTCAGTTACTCCGCGCTTCCAATCTGACACGGCCGAGGGCTTTGCGGGGCTCCTCCTGCTGATACAAAGCGGGAAGCGCCGCGGCACATCCGCACGGCCCCCCTCTGCCAGCCGCAGAACCCTGACTTGCTCCGTGCCCGTGGGCAGGATGCTGTGCTCTGCAGCAGCCCACCACAGCTCTCTGCGAGCTCCCACCACTATGGGGCTCTATGGGGTCTTATGGGGCTCTGTGGCAAAGCTTTTCCTCGGGGCTTTCCTCCAGAAGAAGCAGTGGGCAGAGACTTACCGAGACAGCAAACTCTTTGGAGGCACTGCTGACTTGCCCAGAGGGAGAAACTGCCTTGGAGATGTGCCAGGTGGTGAAAGCCATGGGCTGGAGATGCTGATTCTGAAGGTGCTTGTGCTGGAGCTTGAATTTCAGCCCGCAGATAGCTGGCTGTGGTGGTTGGTGATGCTCACAGCACAGGGTGTGAAGGCCTTGCATAGGAGCTGAGGAGGCATAAGATGGTCGGCACCCTCCAGTTCCTGGGAGGTCCCAAATGTCCTTGGGCAACGGAGGGGGAGACAGTGGATGTGGGGGGCTGGGACAGCAGACTTTGCCTGAGCTCAGGATTGGAGTAGCTCAGTTCCCAATGAGAGCGCATCACATCCATTCCTACTGTCCTGCTTTCTTTCTAAAGGAACTGACCAAGAAACTGAGCAGGATGCAGAAGGCACTAGGGTGCTCTGAGATGTGGCTTGGTCCCCCTGCAGCACGCATGATTGCTCTGGGGCGTGTCTGGATATCTGCAGAGCAAACTGTGGGGGGCTGAGAAACCTCTGTGGCACATTAGGGGGCATTAGAAGCCGGAGGTCAACAGGGGAGTCCTTGGAGACCCCTTGGTAAGACTCCATGGGCCCTGGAGTGTAGGAGCAGCTAGGGCTGGTCACACCTGCTTGGCTGGGAGCTGACTGGCTGGGAGGTGATTCCCTTTTTTTGATTAATTTAATTACCGGATGATAATTAAATAACACTATTCAACATTCGTTAAAGATTATTTTTTTCCCAAAGTTCTGTCACGCAGCTGTTGCAGCTTTGCTAAAATATGCTGAGTTTATTCAAAATTCCACTGATGCTCCTACAGCACTCAAAGTGCGTTTGGGGGCAGTGATAAAACAGCTCTGACAGATTCGTCATTAACGTGCGTTATGCGGCAATCCAGGCCTCCTTGGGCTGCGTAAATTCAGTTTCACCACCGCGTTCCATCTCCCTTCGGCACGGCAGTGGAGCCGGAGACCGACTCAACATGGCGCCGCCGTGGCACCGCTCTGCATCCCGTTCCTACCTTCCTCCCATCATGCACTGCGCGACAACAGCCGTTCCGCTTTCGGCGCTGCGGTGATTGGTCCATCCTCTCCCCTGACCGGAAGTGAGCGTTCCGACAGCGAAGTTCGAACGCCAGCTGCCGGCCGGGCCGCGCTCTGTGCAGCTGCCGGCTGCCCCGCTCTCTTTCGGCCCGTCGGAGCGCGGATTCGGTATGCGGCGGAGGCCGGGTCGCCCTGGAAAGGGGGTTGGGGGGCTGGGAGTAGCGCTCCGTGTGTCTGCGCTGAGGCGGCGGGG
>NW_024967075.1:0-730 GCF_019238085.1 Lagopus leucura
GGGGGGCTTGCGGCCCTGGCAGCGGCTGGCAGCGGATGGCAGCTGCTGGTGGGGGTCTGGCAACCCTGGCAGCGGTTTGCAGCGGCTGGCAGCGGCTGGTGGGGGACTTGCCGACCTAACCCTGATTCGCAGCATCTTGCAGCGGCTGGTGGGGGGCTTCCCATCCTGGAAGCGGCTGGCAGCGGCTGACAGCCACTGTTGGGGGGCTTGCCGACCTGGCAGCGGCTGGCAGCGGCTGGTGGACGGCTTGCTGCCCTGGCTGCGGCTGGCAGCGGCGGGCAGCGGCGGGTGGGGGGCTTGCCGCCCTGGCAGCGTCTGGCAGCAGCTGGTGGGGTCCTGCCGCCCTGGCAGCGGCTGTCAGCAACAGGCAGATGCTGGTGTGGGGCTTGCCGCCCTGGCAGCAACTGGCAGTGGCTCGCAGCGGCTGGTGGGGGGCTTGCGGCTCTGGAAGCGGCTGGCAGCGGCTGGTGGGGGGCTTGTGGCCCTGGCAGCGGCTGGCAGCGGCGGGCTGGGGGCTTGCGACCCTGGCAGCGGCTGGCAGCGGCTGGTGGGGGGCTTGTGGCTCTGGCACTGGCTATCAGCGTCTGTCAGCGGCAGGTGGGGGGCTTGCGGCCCTGGCAACAGCTGGCAGCGGCTGGTGGGGGGCTTCTGCCCTGGCAGCGGCTGGCTGCGGCTGGCAGCTACTGGCAGCGGCTGGCAGCGTCTGGCAGCGGCTGGTGGGGTGCTTGCC
>NW_024967075.1:830-1234 GCF_019238085.1 Lagopus leucura
TCTGGCAGTGGCTGGCAGCGGCTGTAACCGGCTGGTGGGGGGCTTGCAGCCCTGGCAGCTGCTGGAAACCGCTGGTGGGTGGCTTGCAACCCTGGCAGCGGCTGGCAGTGGCTGGTGGAACGCTTCTGCCGTGGCAGCTGCTGGCAGCGGCTGGCAGCGGCTGGTGTGTGGGTTGCTGCTCTGGCAGCGGCTGGATGTGGCTGGCATCAGCTGGCAGCGGCTGGCGGGGGGCTTGCGGCCCCGGCAGCGGCTGGAAGCGGCTTGTGGGGGGCTTGCCGCCGTGGCAGCGGCTGGCAGCGGCTGGCAGCAGCTGGCAGCGGCTGGTGGGGGGATGGCCGCCCTGGCAGCGGCTGGCTGCGGCGGGTTGGTGGCTAGCGGCCCTGGGAGCGGCTGGCAGCGACTGG
>NW_024967076.1:0-9711 GCF_019238085.1 Lagopus leucura
GGCACCTCTGGATCAGCACTGCTTGAGGTGGGGGCGAGGAGCAGCGTTGTAGTAAGCAGAATAATGGACCAGAAATTAAGGAGTCAATTATTGAATTTATTAATTATAATGAGCAAAGAACAAAGAGGCAATGCAGCGCTGGGCGACAGGGGACTCTGCGTTCCACCAACTGTCGCAAGGTTTGAACCAGTACCTGATCCTTTTATGCAGTTCATCCTCTGTATTCGTGTCCTTCCGTTTCCCCATTGTGGTGCACTCTGCGCATGATCCGGCTGTTGCTAGGGGGGTCTTTTTCTGCCTCTTGGTGGTCGTATGGGTTGAAGTAAGTAGTCTTCCTCCGTATCCTTTTCTTGACCCCTTCTGGTGGTTCCCATTTATGCTATGTTGCTCGTATAAGCGAATCTTATTGGTCGATCACACAATCGTTAACCTTTGACCATATTTGTGCGAGTTCCCTGTTTGAGCAAGCTTCCAGTAAGGCAGGTTTGTGTTTTCGCAAGCTAAGCTTATTAACTCCGGACAAACATTCTTGCCTTTTTGACAATTTCCCCCCTTTTCTTTTATCGTTGAATGTTTGTCCTCCAATTTTCATAGTTACAATTTCTCTATTTCCCTCTGCGGGGTCATTTGCGTTAAGATTAGCAATTTTGTGGTGTCAAATCGCTTCTTTATCAGTTGTAATAAACATTTAATTATACATGGTCCAAATATTAGCCCCAGAATAATCGTGATCAAGGGTCCAGCCAGAGCAGACAGTAAAGTAGTGAGCCATGGTGATACGTTAAACCAGCCCTCATACCAGGATCTTCCTATTTCCCTATCCCTTTTCCGTTGTTCCAATCTCTTACGAAGTTCAGCCATGGAGTCCTTAACTATCCCGGTGTGATCCACAAATGAACAACATTCTTCTTGTAGTGCTACGCACAGTCCCCCTTCCTTTAGGAATAGGAGGTCTAATCCTCGATTTTGTAGTACCACCTCTGATAATGATTTGACCGAAGTTGCCAATTTATCAATCGATTGTTCTATTCTGTCCAGATCTTCATCTACAGCTTGTTGTAAACTTTGTATCTCGTTACTTTTGACGAGTGAGGCTATGCCGGTTCCGGCACCCACACCTCCAGCAATCAAGAGGGTTGCTAAAGTAATTGCTGTTATAGGCTCTCTTTTCTGTCTGATGAGGCTCCCTTCAAGTTGATACATAACCTCTTCATCAGAGTGATACATTAATCGCGGGATAATTACTACTTGTATACAAAATTCAGATCTATTAAATACCTCTAATGATATACATGGTGTCATTCCGATATCTGAACATACCCACTTTGCACCTGCTGTGGGGATTAGCCATTTAAATCCTGCGCTTGTCTTGTTCATTATTCTACCTCCAGATATTGTGCTGTTACAAAGACTTTTATATTGTTCCGGTATGGTTCCAACACACTTTCCTTTCCCTGTGACATGTTGTACAGTTAACCCCTGGGTGTGATTTCTATCCCATGGGCATGCAGCAGGATTTGTTCCATTATCCCATATGACCTTGCCTGGCTCTCCTACTGCCTCGTAATAAGGTGGTCTAACACCATAGCACAACCAACACTCGTTAGTTAAGTTTGGTTGCGTTTTATTCAGGGCGGCATATGCAGCTTGCATAATGCCCCATAGTGGATCACTGAGTGTAGGTGCTGGTGTCCTATACCTTCGACCTGTACTGTTAGTGGTAATTGTTGGTGTAGGAACAGCAGGTGGGGTTCTTTTGGTAGAAGGGGGCGGTGCCAAAACTGTATTTGGGCCTATAGACAATGGGGAATCATGTGGCATACTTCTCTTTGCTATTCTGAATATACCACCCCTGTCTGGACCTGGTTCCCAAAATCTAATTCCCCACATTCTTCCAACCAACCAACTATTGTTCGTAGGCTTCTGAACCTTTATATTTATTTCCTTACAGTATTCACCGGCCTCACAATGTCCGTAAACGTGCCCATCTATTCCTATGGTGGGTCGTTTGCAACCAGGAGGGAACCATTCCACCTGTATATCTGGGTCTTTAATATCTGTGGACCATTCAGATGCCCATGTCTCACATCCCCAATAACCACAGTAGTAATGATTTGGTAAATTACAATAATTTCTCCCTCTATTCGAAGCGGGACAAACATAAAATCCCATACAGCTATCTGCCCTGTCTCTGCGGTGTCCCGTAATTAAATCTCTCAAAGAAACGGTAAAATTTACGTGGGTTTGATTTTTACAGCTTTTCAAGGGTTGGTCAGGTTGTTGCATGTTGAATAATTCCCATATCATGGGCTCGTGTGGATTATTGGCCTGTACCCCTGGGAGTAAGATAGATGCACAGACCAAAATGATTGTCTTTGGGGTCAAGTATCGTCCCTTCACCCGAGGTCCATCTCTGCCTCGCCTGTCAACTGGGTTGCAGCCAGTTACAGGGGTTTTTATCTTCTCGGTAGCAGAAGACCTACTCGAAGGTGAACTTTTCCCCATCACAGTCTGTTATATTCACTATTGAATCCCTTGGGGCAATCTTAGGCACTTGTCCACAGAGTGTCTCAGGAGTTTGGTTCCGGAGCCTTTCCACAAAAAATACAAAATTGGTGACAAGATTAATGCTATAACAAACCCTATTAAGCACCGTATAGCGAAGGGCAGGTGTTCAAACCATGCCCCAACCATTTAGCTTCTTCAGATGGGCTGAGGTTTCTTCACCAGAGGGATTATATTGGTTTCTCCTGTTCAGCTGTTTTACTCTATTGTTTTCGCAGAAGTCCCTGTGGCAAAATAAAACCCCCCCACGTTTAAGTTTTGTTTATCGCGATTTTCTGGACAGCTTCACCTTCAAATCCCCCGCTGGACTAGTAACTTCCCATTCATTGTTGTCTATTGGTCCTTTAATACGGCTGGCGTGCATCCATCCTCTTTCTGCGGTTCGAACCGCCGTATCAGTAGTTAAGAGTACCAAATAAGGTCCCTCCCAACGGGGCTGTAGAGTGGCTTCTTTCCATGATTTCATAAGAACCCAATCTCCTGGCTTAATCTGGTGTAACCTAATATCAAGAGGGGGTCTTTGGGTTATCTGACCTTTCTCCCACAACTCCTGTCTATATCTCATTAGTTCACTGATATAGATATTAATGGTCTTATCTGTGATATTTGGATGATCAATAGGAACTCCTGCATCGTAGGGCATTCCACATAACATTTCGAAAGGAGATATTCCTATGTCGGCCCTGGGTTGCGCCCTAATGTTTAACAATGCTAAAGGAATACATTTTATCCATGAGAGTTTGGTTTCTAGTGTCAGTTTCGCCAATTGCTTTTTCAATTCTCCATTCATCCGTCCCACACGTCCCGAGCTTTGGGGATGCCAAGGAGTGTGTTCTTCCCACTTTATTCCCAAGGCTTCCGTCAGGTTCTTTATAATTTTAGATGTAAAGTGGGGACCCTGATCGGAGTCGATAACCTCAGTGACCCCGTATCTGGGGATTATTTGTTCTAAAAGGACCTTCGCCACAGTTTGAGCAGTCGCTCTAGAGGTAGGAAAGGCCTCAATATAATGAGTGAGGTGGTCTACAATGACTAAAACATATTTGTAACGCCCTACTTTGGGAAGTTCCGTAAAGTCAATTTGGACTCGAGAAAATGGTCTTATTGCTAGGGGTCTTCCACCCATAGGTACCCATCTTTGTACAGCTCTATTGATCTTCAGACATGTGGGGCATCCTTGGGTAATCTTCTTTGCTATGTCGTGGAGACCTATAGCCATATATTTGATGGCAAAGTGGTCTATCAAACCCTGACTTCCCCAATGGGTTTGTTTATGTAAATTAGTCAAGATATTAAAGGCTATTGATTTTGGTAGAACTTCTCTTCCATCTGACAGATACCATTTCCCTTCCTCACTCTTAGTTACTTCCATTTGAGTAAGTTTCTGTTCTTCCTTAGGGGTGAACACGAGAGGTGCTATCCTCAATTCTGTATGTTGCAGTTTATCCTTTGTTAGTACTAATACGCGTAACGCAGCCTGTTTAGCCTCTTGGTCTGCCATGTTATTTCCCCACGTCTTATAGTCAATCCCTTTTTGATGCCTCCTTAAATGTACTACAGCTATTTTAAGCGGTCCCCTTAATGCTTGCAAAACTTCCCTTATTAATTCCTGATGTATTAAGTCCTTTCCCTGGGAGTTCATTAATCCCCTTTCTTCCCAGATTTTTCCAAAAGTGTGTACTACTCCATAACTATATGAAGAATCAGTGTATATTGTTCCTGATTTTCCCTCCAGTCTTCTTAAGGCCTGTAGAACTGCATATAGTTCACAGGCCTGCGCTGACCAAGAGGGGCTCAATGGCCCAGATTCTAATACCCTTAACGTTTTCCCGTTTATCAGTGCATATCCTGATTTCCTTTTTCCATCCATCACCCTAGAAGACCCATCTACAAAGATTCTTTCTCCTTCATCTAATTCTTCCTCTTCTAGGTCTGGTCTAATCTTTGTCTGGTTCTCAATAGTTTGAAGGCAATTATGTACTAATTGTGATTCCTCGGGTCTGCCATATAGAAACTGTGCAGGATTTTGTAAACTAGTAGTTTCTAGGGTTAAATTTGGCGCTTCTAGCAAAATACCCTCATATTTCAACAATCGAGAATCTGAGATCCACTTTTCAGCTTTTTGTTGTAAAACACTCCGAATATTATGGGGAGACAACACTCTTATGTCGCTGTTAAAGGTAATTTTCCTAGCCTCTTCCACTAGTAAAGCACATCCTACTATTGCCTGCAGACAAGTGGGCCATCCCCTACTCACTGGATCTAATAATTTTGAAAAGTACCCTATAGGCTTTTTCTTTCCAGCCCACTCCTGAGTCAGGACCCCATATGCTGTACCATCATCTATATTGACAAACAAATAGAAAGGTCTCTTAAGATCAGGGAGGCTTAAAACCGGGGCATTGACCAGATCTTCTCGCAATGCCTGCCACTTCCTCTCGTCATCTTCACCCCAAGTTATCCATCCCTCGGGGGTTAATTTTTGATATAAAAATTTTACTTTCTTACTATAATTCTGGATCCATTGCCTACAATATCCCACTAGCCCTAAAATCTGCCTTATTTGTCTTTTACTTTGGGGGGGTAGCAAGGACAATATCCCTCTTATTCTTTCTGGATCTATCTTCTTTTCCCCTTTCTTAATATAGTGACCTAAATACCTGACTTCTTCTTCCACAAACTGCAACTTTGCCTTCGAAACTTTGAGGCCTTTTAACCCTAGAAAATTAAGGAGTTTGATGCTTTCTTCCCTAACCTGTTCCTCCTCTTTTCCCGCGATTAACAGATCATCGACATACTGGATAAGGGTGATTTCTGGAGCTGGTTGATATTCTTGTAAAATCTGTTCTAGGGCTTGCCCGAACAAATTTGGGGATTCGGTAAAGCCCTGTGGTAATACTGTCCACCTCAACTGTTGTTTTCTCCCTGTGTCCGGGTCTTCCCATTCAAAGGCAAAATAATCCCAGCAAGACTCATCTAGAGGACAAGCCCAAAATGCATCCTTTAAATCAATTACACTATACCATAAATTTTCAGGGCCTAATTTGCTCAGCAAGTTGTAAGGATTAGCAACTACAGGAAAATGAGATATTGTGCTTTTATTTATTTCCCGTAGATCATGCACCAAACGATACGTACCGTTAGGCTTTTTAACCGGCAATATGGGAGTATTGAATGGGGACATGCAGGGTTCCAGTAACCCCTGCTTTATAAGTCTCTCTATTTCTGGCTTTAGGCCTCTCCTTCCCTCCAATGAAATGGGGTACTGCTTTATTTTTATGGGGATTTCAGGGTCTTTAAGTTTAACTGAAAAAGGAGGTATTTCCAGACGCCCCACACTTTTGGTTGTATACCATACTTCAGGGCTAATCCTTTCTTCATCTTCCACCCTTAAAGGGCAAAGTTTAATCCTTATTTCCCTGTTCTTTACCTCCAAGCTTATTCCCAGTTCTATAATTAAATCTCGTCCCAACAAATTGAATTCAGCTTCTGGTACTATCAAGAAGTCTCCCAATCCTAGCTTAGATTCTGTTTCTATTTCTACATTTTTAACGACCCCTATCTTAAAGGGCTCTCCCTTAGCTCCTACTACTAGGGCTGTTTCTCTGGACAATTCACATCCAGAGGGTAGTTGTTGTATGGTGGATCTCTCAGCCCCCGAGTCCACCAAAAATTCTATTTCTTCTTGTTGGGGACCTATCTTTAATTTTATCAAGGGCTCACGGTGTTTCTGAGTCCCCAAAAGGTAAAGCCCCTGACTTCCCTAGTCTTCTTTAAACATCTTTTCATCTTGTATCCTACTTCTACAATTTTTCTTTAGGTGACCTTTCTTCCCGCAGTAGAAGCAAGTCCGTTCTTCCTTTCTTTCCCTTGCTCCTTCGCTCTTCCCCTGACTGAAGGGTGGTTTCTGTAATGGCCGCCTTTCCTGCTTGTCCAGTTCCCGACTCTCTCTAACCGCGGCCACCATCATCCTAACTTGCCTCTTCTGGTTCTCATCATCCCTGCGAACATAAACCTTCTGAGCTTCCCTTAGTAATTCATCCATCCCCCTGTCCTGCCAATTCTCAATCTTTTCGAGTTTCTTTCGTATATCGTCCCAGGCCTTTGCTACCAACTGCATTTTTAACAAAGCCTGTCCTAACGGGGTTTCAGTATCCAGCCCTGAATACATTTGTAGATTCTTTCGTAACCGCTCCAGCCAGTCATTAGGGGATTCATCTTTCTTCTGCCTTTCGTTAAATGCTTTATTGATATTCTGGCCTCTAGGGACTGCTTCTCTAATCCCTTGGATAATTATACTTCGTAAATCCTGCATATGTATTCGGTGATTTGGGTCTTGGTGGTCCCATTGGGGTCTTTGTAGGGGCCATTTTACATCTGCCTGGGGTCCCTGGGCATGCTGGGCGTCCCAGACTCTCATTCCTGCAGTCCTAATCATATGTTTCTCTTCAGTTGTAAATAAGATGCCTAGAATGGACTGTAACTCATCCCACATATATATATTGGGGCCTAGAAACTGGTCTACCCTTTCCGCAACTCCTAATGGGTCTTCCAAAAGCTTACCCATTTCTCTCTTAAATTCCCTAACATCCCCCGAACTTAGAGGTACCGAAATAAATCCCATCTGTGGATTGGGACCCCCCATAGGTACCTCTCGCAATGGATATAGATTTTGTAGACGTGTCCGTCTCCTGGTTTGAGGGCCCAAATTATGGTCCATTTCTTGATTATTTGAATTATCCTGGTTATTTACCTCGGGCTGTGGAAGAGGAGGAGCTATCGGTTGTGGTGGGACATATGGTGGGGGTCCCATGGGGATATCCTCCTCTTTTCGAGGCTTCTGTTTCTCAGTCTTTGTGTCTACTTCGGACAATTTGAAAATCGGGATTCCTGGTCCCCCTGGGCGTGTAACCCAAACAGCTGCATATTCACTCTCTTCCTGACTGAAGGGAGTTTTAGTGTTAACCCAAATATTTAACTGCTGTTGTACCCAATCCTCACTGGATCCAAATTTCGGCCACCAAACAGCTGGGCCAATCTTTTGATCTCCCCATACTTCTACACAATAATGAATCATCTTGGCTTTACTCTTATTTCCTGTCCCGGGATAGTACCTCCACATTTCTAACATGAATGCTAGAGGGGAATCCTTTGGGATTGGAGGGCGTTTCATGGCTACAGGGGCCTTGCTCTTTCCCTGTCCCATCTTCCGGAGTGCCTCCACTCAACTGTGTGTGCGTTCCACTCGCTTCCCCTCGTTTGTGGCTCACGCCTTCGCAGGCAATGAGAACCGCACTACTAGAGGGTCCACACTCGCTTGGGTTAGTCCGAGCTACTGGCCCCCTCTCACACACACACCATTCATCACACTCCGGGAAACCCGACCCCGAGCGAACGGAAAACCATTGCCAAAACGGCAGTTACTTACGCGTCCTGCGTCTTCGTCCGGACCATTGTGCACAAAATTTAAGGGGTCGACCGGTCCTTTCTTGCCTTTTTGCTCTTAAATTTCGGATCGTCGGTAGGAGTAAGGCAGGGAGCCAAGAGTGGGGCCGCCAGTTCTGGCGGGGCGCCTCCCCAACCCTCAGAACCCAGCCGCTATTCCTATCCGAGTCACGGCACCAATTGTTATAGGTAGAATGATGGACCAGAAGTTCCCCTCCCCACGTGGGGCAGCGCAGGCCCGGCCTTTCCCGAGCACGAGCGGACGGACCGAGCGGCTCCGGGAGCGGCACGGCCACGCGGACCCCTCCCCACCCCCACCCCGTTCCAACCCCCTCCTCCAGCCCCGCTCCGTGCTCCCCCCTCCCCGCCCCATAGCCGCGCACCCACCTCCGCCGCTCCGCCGCCGCCGCTCCCGGCCCCGCGCTCCCCGCCCGGAGCATGCGCCGGGGCACGGCGGGCGTCACAGCGCCCCCTGCAGGCCGCGGAGGTCCGGGACCGCCTCCGCGGGGCACGGGAGGCTCCGTCCCTCCCATCCCGGGCCGATCTTCGCAGGAGGAGCCTAAAAATCCCCCAACACCTCGCGCTAAGACGGCGAACGTCCGTACGGCGCTTCTCCCGGCTCTCACCTGGTCTCGCTTTTTCCCCTCAGAACGATCCGGAGAACCGCAGCGCACCGCAGGGATCGGCTCCCCATCCTCCCCCCCCCCCCCCAAACCCTTCGGGTCTTTCTCCCCCCCCCCCCGGCTCAGTCCTTCTCCCCTCCTACCAATTTCCCCTTCCAGAAGCCCACCACATCCCCCCTTCCCAGCACCACAATCGGGCTGTTGCTCCCCGAACCACGTGCGGAGCGTTCCCATAAAGCGAAGCTACTTACAGTCCGGTTCCAAACGTTCAAAGGTCCGATAAAAGCAGCCAACGGGTATAAAAGCAGCCTTTAAGTCCTTCACTTAACAGAGGGAAACAACGCCTAAGTATGCTTACCAGCAATGACAACTTCCATCCCTAAAATAGGTCCAACGCTCCCCTCCCATCCCCAACGACCCACTCGGGCAGCCCTACACCAGCAAGCAGTTCTGGTCGCAAAGGGCACAGAATCACTGCCTGCTGGTACCGGAACACACGGAGCATCAACGACCGCAGAGCTGCGAGCTCCTGCGCCAGCTCCGAGTGCCTCCCGAAGAGGGGTGGGCAACCCAACCCCACAGAGCTCTGAAATCTTAAAGGTTTTGTTGGTTTCTTGAGCTCCAGATGACCCAGCAGCTCGCAGCCACACCACAGAAAATAACCACACAGCGGCGTTTCAGAAGTCGTTTATTTGTCAGGCACTGAGGCAGATACATCTCACAACGCTCACAGAGCAAATTCAGACCCCCCCGAACGGACACGCAGCACCTGCTGCTGCGCCCATCTTGCACAGCATTCCCACTGCAGCCCTCCTCCCCAGCACCGGTTCTTCCTCAGCAGCTGCCTCTGCTTCTCAGCCTCCTTGTTGGGTGGAGGAGCACACGGTGCTGCTCAAAGATCTGCTTCTCCCAGCCGGTGTAACGAGGCACCCACCGAGCCCCGCGGCTCCTGCACTCTGCTCACACACAGCTCGCTCACTCGGGCTCAGACCCCGCTGTGTTGGACCACGCAAACCCCAGGTGCAACAAGGGGCACCTCTGGATCAGCACTGCTTGAGGTGGGGGCGAGGAGCAGCGT
>NW_024967077.1:0-2401 GCF_019238085.1 Lagopus leucura
CCCCCCTTCCCCCCGACCCTGATACTGTGTATTGCAGAATAACTATTATAACCCCTATACTGAAGGAAAACGTACTCTCTGATACTGACTCTATGTTTACCAAACTAGGAATTTCTTCTTATATGTCCTGATGGATCCTACTTAAGTCTCATTCACATTGATTTAATCACAAGATCAGCCCTTGTAGCTGTATGCATCTCAGTTCCCTGAACGTACCTGAAGAAAACTTATTAACCTTGCTGTCTGACAACGTACATGAATTTACAAGAACTGCTCTCTTCTCATAACTGTTACTCATTTTCAGTGTGAACTAAACTAGTCCTCTAAAAATGGCACTAGAACTTTCTGCTTGAGCCGTTGAAATGTTGCTAGCACTAATCTAGAGTACTGATATTTGTATTTCTGCATTCAGATCACTTTTAACCTTACCTGTCAATGGTGTTTAAATAAACTGAAGTAGACTGGCAAGGAAACGAAAGTTTTCTCATTGTTTGTAGCCTTACTTGTACAGCAACCCCCTTCAGTTACTTGTACTGAATCTGGTGCTGGCTGGTAAACATACTTGCTCTTGTTTCAGCTCACAGACTGTATTTTCTAGCTCGATTGCTATTCTTGCTTTATTATTTTTTTTCATGCTGAAAACTACCCGGCTCCTCAGTTGTTGTTAGACCATAAACTTGAAGGTTACTGAGCTTACTTGCGGACACTTGAGAACTGACTGCCTTTCTACAGATTCTATCCAATTCTGGCATCTTATTTCAAGTGTGTTTTTAACCAAAATGCTAAGCTATTTATTGAATCGCACAGAAAGATTCTACTAGTTGAGTTTACTTAAGTCGTCATTCTCGTATTCTGAGCCTTCCTTCTACTTAGTTAGACACTTAGTGCTGCTTGGATTCTCCAGTCCTTTCTGAAAGCTGTACTGTGTGTGTACTGAATTAATATTCAAATAGATACTTATTCTCATCAGCAGTATTTGTTTAAAAATAATCCACCTTCATTCTGCCCACTCAGAAATGAGCATTTAGTTATATAGATCGATAGTGAATATGTATTAAAGGGAATGTATTTACTGGCCTGCGTTAGACGTTTGATGTCACGTGTCTAACTGGAAGTTTTCTCTGAGGCTTATCCTTCACTGCGTTGAGTAGCTGCTTGAATGTGCTGGTGTCAAGGCAAGGCATTAGTTCTGTTATCAATTTAATATGTTAAAAAATGAACACGCCTTAATGAGAACTTACTTTTATTTTGTTCATCCGTGTTAAGATGTGCCGATATATTAAAGGCGCTCTCCATTAACCTTTCACGTGCGGAGTTGGAGTGCAATATGGAATGGAGCATCAGAGGGTCTATCAAGACAAAACTGAAAGAATCCCTTGTGTGGTACGTGAAAGGCTGGCCTTATGCTATCTGGCAATTGCTTTGATCATTTCTCTTCTGGGAAGGTGGTTTTTTTATCATACTAGACTCTTACAGGTGTCTTTAATAAGCTATTACAAGTGGAACATCTAAGCACAGCAACAGTCTTTGTGCATGTATCGGTGATTATTATGGGGACTTCATTATGAAGTAATTTTGTTTACCAACAACAGTCTAATTAAATCAGCTAACTAAGTAACATCGTGTGGAAGAAAAAAATAAGCCTTATTTCCTTCCTGGAAAAATTGAGTTTAGGATGAGGTTCCACATTCGCGTTATATTTGCAATTGTAAAAGCACTTATTCATAGATGTTTTCTGACAGATTTGAATTGCATTAGGTCCAGAAGGTTTTCTGTAGATACAAGGTTTCCCAAAGCTATTGTTTTAGTGATTTCTCACCCCCCCTCTCCCCCCCCCCCCCCCCCATAGTGTAATATAAATGGCATGTTTTCTTTATTGATTTTTCCTTATTTCATTCTATCTGAGTCCATATCTGCAGACCAACATATTCCTACTGGGTCTAGTTCCAGTTAGATTAGCCTTTTGTCAACTCTTCTTGGTTTTGAGGGCTACAGCTTTGAGTACTTGTCATGGCTTTGTGATTTTTGGTTTTAGGTATTCCACATCGTGACATCATGTGGGGCACTGGGACTTCAACTGTTAATGCTCAAGTCCTGGTACCTGTCCAGAAGAGAAGAAGAGCTACATTGCCCAGGGGACCTTGTGGTCAGGGAGAGGCGATGTAACTCCTGGCAAGGTCACCTGGTGAGCTCTTTCTCGCCTGCCCTTCGTCGTGGGCACTGCTCCCGTCTCCCTGCTGCTCAACTGCACTGCGCATCTCCACTCAGCATTATGGTGAGGCCTATCCACCTTTCGGACATTATCTCTGTCATTATATTTGATCGATTAGCTTCAGTTCTGATTACACTGTATTTCAGTGTGTTATCTTGCATTCCAATAATATACTTAGTAAATTAGTTA
>NW_024967078.1:0-17509 GCF_019238085.1 Lagopus leucura
AGCTACACTGGCCGGGAATTTGCTTCTCTCACGTTTCTCCATGTCTCAGAGGTGCAAGTCTTTGTAGGCACATTGTTAATTCAGGCGTAGGTCAGGCACAGACCACACAGTATATTCCACTAAGCACCAAGTGCAGGTTACGATGAGGTGGGAGTCTGCCTCTTCCTCCAGATAACTAGCGATAGAACAAGAGGCAGTGGTCCTAAGTTGTGCCAGGGGGTGTTCAAGTTGGATATTAGGATAAATTTCTCCTCAGAAAGAATGGTAATGCATTAGAACAGACTGTTCAGGGTGGTAGTGGAGTCACCGTCCTTGGAGTATTTCAAATAAAAGAGTCGTGTAGCACTGAAGGATGTGATTTAGTGGGCATGATGAGAATGGGTTGCCTATTGGACTAGGTGATCTTAGAGGTCTTTTCCAGACTTAATCACAGAATCACAGAATTGAAGGGGTTGGAAGGGACCTCCAGAGATCATCGAGTCCAACCCCCCTGCCAAAGCAGGTTCCCTACACCAGGTCGCACAGGTCGGCATCCAGGCAGGTCTTGAACATCTCCAGAGAAGGAGACTCCACCACCTCCCTGGGCAGCCTGTTCCAGTGCTCCGTCACCCTCACTGTAAAGAAGTTCCTTTGCACATTTGTGTGGAACTTCCTATGCTGCAGCTTATGTCCGTTTCCCCTTGTCCTGTCTCCATGTACCACTGGAAAGAGACTGGCCTCACCACTATGGCCCCCACACCTCAGATACTTATAGACCTGGATCAGGTCCCCTCTCAGTCGTCTTTTGTCAAGGCTGAACAGACCCAGTTCACTCAGCCTTTCTTCATAGGGGAGATGCTCCAGGCCCTTCACCATCTTTGTGGCCCTCCGCTGGACTCTTTCCAAGAGATCCCTGTCTTTTTTGTACTGGGGAGCCCAGAACTGGACGCAGTACTCCAGATGAGGCCTTACCAGGGCAGAGTAGAGGGGGAGGATCACCTCTCTCGACCTGCTGGCCACGCTCTTTTTAATGCACCCCAGGATGCCATTGGCCCTCTTGGCCACAAGGGTACACTGCTGGCTCATGGCCGACCTGTCGTCCACCAGGACACCCAGGTCCTTCTCCGCAGAGTGCCCCTCCAGCAGCTCATCCCCCAACCTGTATTGGTGCATGCAATTATTCCTCCCTAGGTTTAAGACTCTACACTTGCTTTTGTTAAACCTCATCCGGTTTTTTTCTGCCCTGCTCTCCAGCCTGTCCAACTCTCGCTGAATGGCAGCACAGCCTTCAGGCGTGTCAGCCAATCCTCCCAACTTCGAATCATCAGCAAACTTGCTGAGGGTGGCCACTATCCCCTCATCAAGGTCACTGATGAAGATGTGGAACAAGATCGGATCCAGCACAGACCCCTGGGGGACACCACTGGTTACAGGTCTCCAGCCAGACTCTGCACCACCAACGACAACCCTCTGAGCTCTGCCAGTCAGACAGTTCTCAACCCACCTCATTGTCCACTCGTCTATCCCACACTTCCTCAGCTTTGTTATAAGGATGTTGTGGGGGACAGTATCAAATGCCTTGCTGAAATCAAGGTAGACTACATCCACTGCTCTCCCCCCATCCACCCAGCCAGAGACAACAACATAGAAGGCCACCAGGTTGGTCAAGCACGACCTCCCCCTGGTGAACCCGTGCTGACTACTCCTGAGAACCTCCTTTTCTCCCAGTTGTCTGGAGATGACATCCAGTACAAGCTGTTCCATCACCTTTCCAGGGACAGAGGTGAGGCTGACTGGCCTATAATTACCCGGATCTTCCTTCTTGCCCTTTTTGAAGACTGGAGTGAAAAAGAGACAGAAAGAACATGATGGTGGTGAACGTGATAGGCAGTGCCAGCAGGGCGTCCCCTGCTTCAAGGTGCACTTTTCCTCTCTCACCCATCACAGATTCCCTCTTGTTTTTATTCTTCTCAGGGTCCGAAGGGTATTTGTGCACTGCATCCACATGGGCAGTGCATGATACAGAGCCCAAGTGGAACCTCTGCTTGCAAAACAGAATAAACTATCAAGGTTATCTCTCCTAGCGTGCGCCTTTGTCTCAGGTGCTGCATGGTTTATTTTAAAAATCCTGATTAGTGCGATGACAGTTAATCATTCTATAATATAGGAATCCCTTTGCCTGGGATTCCTTTCCAGGTTTTGTCTTTGCAAATCAAGAAAAGGCTAATTGATAGGCTGATGGCATCATAACTGAGCGTTACTAACACATTAAGAGAGCTATTCCCATAGATTCCAGCATCAGTAACATTAAATTTTGTTTAATTCACATTCAGTCTACTACTAAAATAAAAGAAGCATACAACAACCTAGATATCGCCTAATAATATCTCTCTAATTCTTGAGACTGCATTGATAACACAGGAAAATCACCCACTATATCATGCCACTACGACTGTTACTATTTGCGATACAAGTTACAAGTTACAATAACTAAGAAGCACACAATCCCAGACATTATAAAGACTGGATGCTATTTTCTGCCTTGAGATGAGACCGAAGGTATCGTGCTGTAACCCAGGTAGGGCCAGTGCCCCTGGAAACACAAGCATATCCACAACCCCAAGTTATCAGTGGTAAGGTACCTTCTCAATGCCCTGTGGCCATATTCCGAACGTTGACCATTGGCCATTCCTCGAGCATTGGGGAGGCCCCAAAATGATGATCCCCACGAGTTGTATCTGTGTAATCACGATTCAAAAAAATTCAGCACAAGCAAAGCCTTATGTAATCTTTCTTGTGGTGTATCTCCCGTATTCCTTTTTTGTTCATTAAGAAAAGATTTCAATGCTAGATGAGTACACTCAATGATAGCTTGTCCAGTGGGAGAACGAGGAATGCCTGTAATACGCCTAACCCCCCCATTCCTGGAGGAAAGTTCGTGTGTCCTTAGAAGTATATGCAGCTCCGTTATCGTCTTCAACCCAGCAAAGAAGCGCCAACGCGCGACGACGGCGGGGCGGCGGAAGGCAGCGCCACGGCGAGCGTCGGGGGTGGAGCCGAGGGCAGCAGCGAGGGGGGGGGAGGGTGCGATTTCTCTTCTCCGCGGTCGGCGGGGGGTCGGAACCGCGGCTCGAATCCGGAGCGGGGTTGCTTTCTGCACCGAGGGGCAGCGGCGGGGGTGGGAGGGAGGGCGGTGGGGAACAGTCGGAAGAAATTCTTCCTTGTCGAATTTGTTTAAGCCCTTCCGTGGTTTGGTGCCAAACAGGTAAAAGTTTAGCGGCCGTTCTGTCTTTAGTAATAGAAGCTTTCCGGAGTTTTGCGCCAAGTTCGTCCCAAAGCTCTCCATCAGAAGAGAATCCAGTTTTCGGGAATTCAGGGACATTTTTGCTTATCCATTTGAGAAAAGTAACTAACGCTGCGGTAGATACA
This sequence comes from Lagopus leucura, assembly GCF_019238085.1. NCBI lineage: Eukaryota > Metazoa > Chordata > Aves > Galliformes > Phasianidae > Lagopus > Lagopus leucura. Next base: position 3,409 of record NW_024967078.1, read on the forward strand.
GACTGCTTCTGAAACGTTAAAACTAACCGTAATGCTGCAAGATTTACTTGCTGCTCCTTCGTTAGCCAGCTGCCCGCAGTTCCCGCCAAAGTCTCCGCAGTTGGGTCGGGCGGTGCTGCCGGGCCGGGCTGGCTCAGCCTCGGCTCGATTTGCCCCACACGGTGGGCGCCGTTTGCAGCGTCTGATGCGCGGACTCAGATGTAAATGATTCAAATCGTTTATTACAAGTTCTCACATCACTTGTATACCTTCACAAGTTTTCTTTTTCTAGCTTTCCCATCCACCTTTACATTCAAGAGCGTTGGTTCTACAAAACACTCTTCAACCGTTCACACAGGCGCTTATCCAGTCAGAGCCGTGAGACGTTCTTTCTTCTTCCAGAGGTGCCCTTGGTTCTCATGCTGTTTATCTTGCTCCACAGCTTCTGCACTGAACAGTTTTTGTTGTATTCCCACAGACCCCTCCTCCCAGCTTCTTATCATAGAATCTTTTTATCACAGAATAGAATTTGATGCGGAGACCAGGGCAGGGAAGCAAGGAAGAAGAAAACCAAAAAGACCGCCTAAAAGCTCTTTTTAGGGCTGTTTTGAACCAGCAAAAGCACTGCGCTGGTGCTGGCGGGGGCAGCAGCTGGCAGGCGGGCTGCTGAGGCAGCAGGGGTAGAGCCGGCACATTCGCGGTAGAGTTTAAACACTCTCCTGCGGTGTGTAACGGTCATTGCTGCAGTGCGTAACGGTCATTGCTGCGGAGACCAGCTTCAGGGCAGGGAAGCAAGGAAGAAGAAAGCCAAAAAGACCGCCTAAAAGCTCATTTTAGGGCTGTTTTGAACCAGCCAAAGCACTGTGCTGGTGCTGGCGGCGGCGGCAGCTGGCAGCTGGTGGGCGGGCTGCTGAGGTAGCAGAGGTGGAGCCGGCACCGCTCACTCCTATCTCTGTGATTAACCTTCACTCTTTTTCCGTGAGGCTATAAGCGGCCCCTCGGTCCCGCCCACCTTCCGTACGTGGTGAAAAAAAGGTTGTTGCTGCCCACTGCTATCCGCTAACGGGGAGGGCAGGCAGTGTGTGAGCGCAGCCCCCGCTGCCCATTGCTGCACCTGTAAGTGTGGGAGGTGGGTCTTGTGGCAGGGCACGTAATCGTCAGAGACTGTAAGTTCAAACATGGTCTCTTCCAGACGGCGGGCTTGCTCCAAGAAGACTGTGGCAACCCAGACAGGACTGCCCAAAACTGTGGCGGTTCAAGTCTCTGGCTGCAGGGAGTGCCTGAGTCTGCTGCTGCCGGGGGACAATGGGAGGGATGCCGCCTGTGTGAGGTGCGAGCAGGTGGATGAGCTGCTCAGCCTTGTGGTGGAGCTTAGGGAGGAGGTGGAGCGGTTAAGATCCATTAGAGACTGCGAGAGGGAGATAGACAGGTGGTGTAACTCTCTGCGGGAAACAAGCAGAGATTGCAACCCCCAGCCTGTAGTGGCCTCTCTCCCTTGCCGTAGTCAAACCAAGAGAGCTGACTTGAGAGGAGGGGCGGAATGGCAGCACGTCCCACCTCAGCGACGCAGGCGGCGCCCTTCCCGACCTACCTCGGTTCCTCAGGTGCCTCTAAGTAATAGGTTTGAAACCCTGGAATTGGAGGGTGAGGAGGCTGAGAATGAGACGGTGGCACAGCCTCCGAGATTTCCTAAGGAGAGGCAGTCGGCTCCACGCTTGAAGGCCGCCTCTTCCGGTAAAGAAAGGAGGGTGATAGTTGTAGGAGACTCCCTTCTAAAAGGAACTCAGGGCCCGATATGTCGTCCTGACCCCACCCGGAGGGAAGTGTGCTGCCTCCCTGGGGCACGGGTCAGGGACATCTCTAGAAAGCTGCCTGGGCTTGTTCGCCCATCTGACTACTACCCTTATTGGTAGTTCAGGTTGGCAGTGATGATGCTGCCAAGAGAAGCCTAAGGGCTATCAAGAATGACTTCAAGGGTCTGGGGAGGGTACTGGATGGTGCGGGAGTGCAGGTGGTCTTCTATCCCTTCAGTGGCGGGGAAGGACACTGAGAGGATCAAAAAAACCCTCCTCATCAATAAATGGCTTAGAGGCTGGTGCGGGCACAAGAACTTTGGTTTTTTTGACCATGGGGCAATTTACTCGGCTCCTGGCATGACGGCTGCAGATGGAGCTCACCTGTCTGCAAGGGGTAAAAGGATCCTAGAATTGACGAGGAGAGGGGTACTGCTGGACCTTATTCTCACTAATAGAGAAGGGCTTCTCAGGGAAGTAAAGGTCAGGGGCAGCCTGGGTTGTAGTGGCCACGAGATGGTGGAGTTCAAGATCCTGAGTGGAAGAAGTAAAGCAAAAAGTAGGATTGCTACCCTGGACTTTAGGAGAGCCAACTTTGATCTCTTCCGGGGCCTACTTGGAGCTATCCCATGGGCTAGGGTGTTGGACAGTAAGGGGGCCTGTGAGAGCTGGTCGGCATTTAAGCGGCTCTTCTTCCAAGCTCAGGATCGGTGCGTCCCTATGCAGAAGAAATCGGGAAAGGGTGGCAGGAGACCTGTGTGGATGAGCAAGGAGCTCGTGCACAAACTCAAAGGAAAGAAGAAGGCCCATGAAATGTGGAAAAAGGGTCTGACCACTTGGGAAGAATACAGGAATGTTGTCAGGGCCTGCAGGGATGCGACAAGGAAGGCTAAAGCCCGCCTGGAATTAAATCTGGCGAAGGGGATAAAGGATAATAAAAAAGGCTTTTTAAAGTACGTTAACAGTAAAAGTAAGACTAAGGAGAATGTGGCTCCCCTGCTAAGTGATGGGGGTGTTTTGGTAACCGGGGGATGCTGAGAAGGCGGAGATATGAGTGCCTTATTTGCTTCTGTCTTCAGTGAAAAAGCTCCCGCTTGGGAATCCAAGACCCTGGAGGTTAGTGAGAGGGTCTGGGGAATGGAAGACCTCCCTTCAGTCAGGGAAGAGGTGGTCCGGGAGCACCTTAGGCAACACCAATGTTCACAAATCCATGGGACCCGATGGGATGCATCCATGGGAGCTGAGGGAGCTGGTAGAGGTGATTGCTGAACCGCTTTCTGTCATCTTTGAGAGGTCTTGGAGGACAGGGGAGGTGCCTGAAGACTGGAAGATAGCCAACGTCACTCCAGTCTTCAAAAAGGGCAAGAAGGAAGACCCAGGCAATTATAGGCCAGTCAGCCTCACCTCTGTCCCTGGAAAGGTGATGGAACAGCTTGTGCTGGATGTCATCTCCAGACAACTGGGAGAAAAGGAGGTTCTCAAAGGCAATCAGCTCCAGTGCAGGAACATTCTGAAATGGAGCAGCATAACACCCTAATGTGTACAAAGGCAGCCTCAGGGATGGAGGGTGACCAGGAACGTGGCAATCAGCATGTGGCATATCAGTTTGGTCTTGGTGTGGTAGTTCATGCAGGAAGGACTAAAGGCCTGAAGGCAGAGAGGGCTATCGTGGGTGCAATGTGCTTTGCTTGATGAACTTTTTGAGCAAATGGCTGAATTGCATGAGGAAATCATCTGGATGCATAGTATTCAGAAATCAGATAGGTAGAGATTGATGCCCGGTGTTGCGCAGTGACATGGGCAGACTGCCAGCCCTGTCTTAAATTCCTGCAAGAGGAGGAAACTAAACTAGATTCCAACTTTGAGAAGACAGACCACAGAAACACACAAGACAGGGGAAACTGGACCTTCGTCTCTGCTCAGAGCACGAGTTGTCTCCTCCTGTAGTGCCCTTAAGCAACAGATGCAAGGGCCCGGGGTTGGAAAAAGGTGAGGGCACGGGTAAATGATTTAGACTCAGGAAGAGACAACCGCATTAAGTTGCTCCAACCAAGGACCCAATTTAGAATCAATGCCACCAAAAACAGGCAAAGGATGTTAGTAACTGAGGACTCCTCGCTCAGAGGTACCCATTTGTCCGTCGCCCAGACAATAAGAAGAGGCTACTGAGTCTTATAAAGCCAGAGGAATACGATCCACTCCTGCATCTTCAAGTTGGGTCAGCTGAGGCTGCAAGAAGGAAATTTCAAATATTAAAAGAGACTTCATGTTCCTTGGAAGGATGTTGAAGGAATTGGGAGTATGGGGAGTGTCCCCTGTCCTCCCAGGGACCTCCGCCTGGGACCCAGGTAGAAGGAGGAGAACAGATCAGTTGAATGACTGGTGTGTGGGTGGTGTCACACTCAAAGTTTTGGGTTCCTTGATTGATGATGTCCTTTTTGAGAGACCAGGCACGTTGACATTGGATGGGATGCAACTGACCAGTGGAGCAAAAACATCCTGGGCTGAAGATTCAGTGAGGGAAGGGGATGTACTTCTGAGTGACAGGGAAGAGCCAGGGAACACTGTCGCTTTAGAAAGCAGAAGGGGAAAACCTCAGATTTTTCCCAGAGGAATTCAGGAGGGCTCCTCCGAGAACATAACATGGCTGATAGCCCGGCTGAAATGCCATTACTTTAATGCAAGCTGACTTAGAAATTAGCAAGAGGAGCTGGAAGTCACTGTGCAATTAGAAAACTGTGACCTAATTGGTATCATGAAAACATGGTGGGACAAATAACACAACTGGGACACTAAAATTGAAGGTTAAAAGCTTTTTGGATGAGATAGGCAGAGCAGAGGGGCAGAGGAATTGCCTCTATGCTAGGAGATGAATAGATTTTGAAAGAGCTGTCTCTAAAAAACAGCTGTGATCATATTGAGAGTCCAAAATAAGAGTGAGGAACTACCAAACCAATAAAGAGAGCATGAGAAGAACATGGCTCCGTTTACCCACCCTGGTTAAACAACTGCAAGTGAATTCAAAACTCAGCATCTTCTGTGAGATTCATGTTTTTCCTTCCATCTTACTGAGAAAAGAATTCTTCTCTGTTACCCGCATGCCTGCACTCTGTAGATGAGGAAATACAGTATTTGCATACATAATGGTGTTTCTCCCATCTCACAGAGCTGGAAGTCTGAGAGACATGAAAAGGTAAAGCTGCAGGTGCTCTTATTTACAGAACAGTGCAGAAGCCGATGAGATCTGAGGAAGAAACACACCTTCCACACTCCGTAGCCTCAAAAGAAGTGAAAGGAAGTCGGATCCGGTTTCTACAAGCCCTTTTCCAGTAACTTTAATGAAAATCTTTTCATTTTAAAGGTGTTGTGGAGCTACTTACTTTCATTCATAGTTTTCCTGTTTTCCTCTGAGGTAAAACAGATTTATGTGTGAAAGGACAACCTGCACTTGTCAGAGTGGAGCCATCTGCCGTTTCTTGTTTACATCAGCTCCATGAAACCAGCCTCCAAGCCTCTGCATTTTCTTCTATGTGCTGATACCAGTATGACTTTTCTGTAATTAATTCTTTCCTGACATTGCAGGATCACAGGATAATTCAGGTGAGAAGTGACCTCGGCAGGTCCAACCTTTTCCTCAAAATTATATCATCTCTGTGGTCAGACCAGGTGTTCAGGACTGTATCCAACTGGGTCATAGAAAACACAGAAATGGAGATTGCAGAGCCTCTCTGGATCCTCACATCCTTTTCCTCAGAGTTGCTCCACAGTTAGTCAGTCCTTGCTAGGGGTTCTGCTTTCCTTGGGGCATGACTTTGCACTGATCTTTGGTGAATTTCATGAAAGGGGGTATAAGAAAGAAGGGATCAGACTCTTCAGCAGGGTCTGTTATGACAGGACAGAGGGAAATGGTTTCAAGCTAAAAGAGAGGAGATTTAGATTGGATATAAGGAATAAATTTTTTTCAAAAAGCGTGGTAAGGCACTGGCACAGGTTGCCCAAGGAGGTGGGAGATGCCATGGAGACACTGGAGATCAAACTGGACGGGGCTCTGAGCACCTCATGAGGCTATAGGTGTCCCTGCTTGCAGAGTGGGACCTGATGGCTTTTTAGGGCCCCTTCCAACTCAAACGTTTCTATGATTCTATGCTCCTCTTGGCTCTTCCCAGTGGCAGTCCTGACCTTAAGCACATTGCCTGGTTCTCCTAGTTTGCTCTTTGCAGGTCTTCATGATCATTCTCCGTCCTACAAGCAGATTAGTGAACTGCAGGAGAGCAGTCCAGCTGCATTTGCCCGATGCTGCCCCTGAACACAGAGCAAGAAGGGTCTTTGTGAGCCTTGGGACACAGTTCTAGGCATCAGTTGGAGGCAGAGAAGGGAAAACAGTGTTTTTCTCCAAGAAAGCTCCACTATGGGCCCTTTGAGGACTGTCCTCACCTGTTCCTCTGGTGAGTGTTCCTTGAGCAGGAGGAGATGGCCACCTGCCAGCTCCTAACATCCTGACTCATTTTTCCTGAGAACTCAGCAAGTCAGAGTTTCGCAGACAAGAGGAAATCCCTAAACAGCATGCAGCCCAGAGAGTGGAAAGGGTTGGGTTTTTTTTTGCTTGTTTTTGCTGTTGTTGTCTTTGTTTTAATTTTGTTCATTTGTTTTTCTTTTTTTCTTTTTTTCTTTTTTTTTTAAAAAAAAAAAAAACTCCCAGCCTCCCCTTGAGTGTATTTGACATCTCGCTGTCCCTGTCAGCGCAAGATCCCAGTGGAAACAGCAGCTGGGAGGGCTCTTCCTGCCTAGGGGAGGCTCCTCAGGAGTTTGTGGGATTTACCAATCTCTCCCTGTCCCTTACCGAGGGCCATGTGCAGTGGCAAGCTGCAGACAGGTTTGCTGGTGGGCAGCTACTTCGTCTACTTGCTGGTGGGTGCAGCTGTGTTCCAGGCACTGGAGAGGACTGCCGAAAAGCAGCAGAAAATGGCAGCTGCTCAGATGAAGGAGGCTTTTCTGCAGAATTTCACTCAGCTCACAGTGGCAGAGATGGAGCAGTTTATGAAGGTGGGTGCCCGCCCCGTGCAAGCTCTTTCTCCTGCCCATTTCCCCCTCAGATGTTATTTCCTATTCATCCTTGCTGCAAAGCTAACTCTCTCTCTGTGTTCTTGCCGCTGTGTTCATCTGGATTATTTTTGCAAACCCCAAACCCGTTCCCTGGTTTAAGGAGGCAGATCATACTGATCTGTACACAAGTACAAGTTGATGTGGTGTGATAAAATGTTGTGTGTCAGCTGTTAACACTCCCTGCTCTAAGATGGCTCAGTTCTTTGGGTTTGTGCCTCCTGCTGGTACATCTTTCAGTGGGGCTATGCTCATCTCCAGTGGGTGGCACAGCAGAAAAACGAGGCTGTCTGAAAGTAATGGAAGTGGTTGCCACACACAGCACAAGAGAACAATGTAGCAAACCCTGAAATAATCTGTTGGAGGAAAATAAAGATGCTTAAATTCCTACAGGAAGCATAACACAGTCAGGGTTTATTTCTAGAAAATGCTGGGGGTTGGAACTTGGTGATCCTCGAGGTCCCTTACGACTCAAGCCATCCTATGATTCTGTGCTGCAGAAGTTAAATAGGCAGCACAGTCAAGAGAAAGGAGCTTCTGGTCACAGCACGGGAAACTGAGATTGACTGCATTTCTTACTCCATCATAGATGTTTCTTAGCTGCATTTGCTACAGTGCAAAGGAAACAAGGATTGCAAATAGCCTTGCCAGGAAGCATGTCTGCATGGGAAAGTAACGGAGCTCTTAATGAGCGTATTTTGAGGATAAGGAGAGAAGGGAGGGAGCCACTATTTCTAAAAATGCAAACAGTGGCTCAGCCCAGAGTTCATGCATCCCCTTCATCGTGGATTTTATTTTATTTTTTTCTTTTGGAGGGGGGGGGGAATGGGTGGGAGAGAAGAAAAAAAAATAAACTTCTTCAGGACAATCCTTGTGCAAGGGCTGCCAGGACTTACGTTAGCCTTGACTTTCTGGGACCGTAGTAAAATGGTGAGGGAAGAGGAGTTAAAGCCTTCCTGGTGCAGTTTATTTCATCTAATACCTTGTCTTTGCTTGGGCTCAGCCTTGGATTTTGTTTCTGCTGCTTCTGTAGAGAGCAGTCTGCATCCCAAATGTCTAGATAAATGTCCTCTGCTTGCTGAGGCAGGCCAGTTGGATACTGGGGTTCTTTCTTGTTGTTTTTCTTGTTTTTTAAGCCTCAGAAAAACCAGCATCATTTAGAATGAAATCCAAAGGAGGAAGGGAACTGAAAATGCATGGAGTTATTGATGATAGAGCTGGAAGGGCTTGGGAGATAACGCCCTGCCACAGGACAGTCTCAGTTCAACCCAAGCCTTCTCCAACAGATGTTCACTGCATTGTCAATATTGTCCAGGTTCACGCATGCCCCTTGCAGAATGCTGTACATGTCAGGCTGGATTCTGATTGTAGTTGCATCAGTATTAATGCTTTGCAAACCAGTGACTTTATAAATATGTAGCTCCAATGAGACTACAGCCTTAAAACTACATTTTGTGTGTGTCACGTGTACCCAGCTGTAACTCACTAATGCCTGCATACAGGTGAGCAATTAGATCCCAGCTGCACCACTAAAATCTCAAGGGCATGGAGACAGGACAAGGGGAAACGGACATAAGCTGCAGCATAGGAAGTTTTGAACGAATGTGCGCAAGAACTTCTTTACAGTGAGGGTGACGGAGCACTGGAACAGGCTGCCCAGGGAGGTGGTGGAGTCTCCTCTGGAGATGTTCAAGACCTGCCTGGATGCCTGCCTGTGCGACCTGGTGTAGGGAACCTGCTTTGGCAGGGGGGTTGGACTCGATCTCTAGAGCCTACAATTCTGTGATTCTGCAGGTTGTTGTTTCTCGAAGGTCAGTACATAATAATGCCCCTAGTGATTCTATCCGACGTGCAAAAAGTTGTACGACCACGAGCCCTGGGAGACACCACTTGAAATGGGTTGCCAGCCGGACTTAACTCCATTCACCACTCCCCGTTGGGCACGGCCCTCTAGCCACTTCCTTACCCAAAGAAGGGCATACCTGTGCAGGCCACGGGCATCCAGTTTCCCCAGGAGAATACTGCGAGAGAGCGTGTCCAAGGCTTTGCTGAAGTCTAGGTAGATGCATCAACAGCCTTTCCCTCTCTGCCAGGCTGCTCACCCAGTCATAGAAGGAGATGAGGTGAATCAAGCATGGCCTGCCTTTCATGAATGCATGCTGGCTGGACCTGGTCCCCTGGATGCCATGCACGTGCCGTGTGATCTCACCCAAGATAATTCGCTCCATAACTTTCCCTGGTACCGAGGTCAGGCTGACAGTCCTGTAGTTTCTCAGATCCTCCTTGCGGCCTTTCTTGTAGATGGCATCACATCAGCAAGCCTCCAACCCTCTGGGGCCTCTGCAGATAACCAGGAGTGCTGGCAGGTGATGGCTGTATAGTTACCATAGGTGAGTTACAAAACTGATTTTATAGATGTATATGCCAGGCAAGCAGAAGGCTGGGGAAAGCTTGCAGCACCTGCAGCAGCACAGGTAATGTTGGTTCAGGCCCTGCTCTGCAATGGGGGAGTCGGCTTTCACTATAATGAGGACCTTTGGCTGCATAGTATGTGCTTTGTGGAGCTGTTCATCCTGTCATTAGTGGTGACTTCTCTTTAGCAGAGAAACAAATGAAACATTCAGGCCTGGAGGACGTTTAGGTTCGACATAAGGAAAAGCTTTTTCTCTCAGAGAGCTGTCAGATGCTGGTATGCCCTGCACAAGGAGCTGGAGGAGTCGCCGTCCCTGGCAGTGTTGGAGAGGCGTCTGGATGAGGTGCTGCGAGATGTGGCTTAGTGCTTGTGGTGGCAGTGGTGATGGCAGGGCGGTTGGACGTGAGGATCTTGCAGGTCCTTTCCAAGCTTGTGATTCTAAGATTCTCTGTGCCGCTAGGAGTCGCTGTGGTGCCGCGCAGGGACCTGGACGGCATCCCGCAGCACCTGCACTGCTGCGCGGAGGAAAAACGCCTCAACCCCTTCCTCTTAGGAGATGAGACTGAGCCCGAGGAGACGTTTGATTGCAGTTTTATAGTCTCGGGAAATCCCAGCCGCTTAACGTCAGATCCCACAAACTCTGCTGCAAACCCTGTTATAAGGACAATCTCAGACGTCTTCTGATGGCTTTCTGTGTTCTCACACCTCTTGCCTACTCTGCCAGCTTTGGCCACCTGTACCTGTCGCTGGGTGACTGCATCACGCTATCTGGGATGAGTTCACAGGTACTCCTTTGAGGTCCCAGCCCTTGAAATATGTTGAAACTTTTCCACTGTGCTCAAGGAAATGACTAAGCTCTTAAAACGGATGTGGGCAACCCTGCGTCTGCTGTCTGGACTTCTCTGGTCTCTCATTGTGAACCGATGGAGGAATGCAGCCTGCCTCCTCCAGTGTCTGAGCATTCTCTGTGAATTTCATCAGAGCTGGCTTCTAGCCATGGTGATGCCCCATCAGGATGAGTCTCTGCCAGATGGGCTCACTGATATATTGCCTTGGACTGCCACTGCTCCCTACTGCATGACTTTGTGCGCCAGCATCCCATCACACATATCCTTGCCCAAGCACTGCTTCACCCACCAGAAGACAGAAAGAGGGCTGAACTGGCTGGCCATCAGCCCTCTGTAAGGATGCTGGTCTCTGTTGAGGCACTCCACTCACTCCATGCAGTAAAGCAGAAGTTTGGCCCTGCAATCACAGCCCAGCTGATTCCTTCCCTGCCCAGCCGGAGAAGGCAGGCACTGCACTGACTCAGCTTTACCTCTAACAGAGCAGCCAGGCTTTGCACTTAACTTCTGGGGCAGTAGTTCAGTCAAACTGAGGTCTTGTTTCACAATGTCAAGGAGGGTTAATACATTACAAGACTCAATGACTTGATAACATTGATGGAGAGAGGGGAGCAGCATCCTGTCTCAGTACTTGAAAGACAAGGAGGAACATCTTTCTGCTGGGACAGACTACATGTGAAAGTCTCTTTGGTCCCTGCTCTTCCCATTCTCTTTTCTTTGGAATATGTGTTTTCATGCACCTTGATACACTGTGCAACTGCTGTGAACTTGCCTCCAGCTGGAGCCAGAGATTTCTGTATTCCACTACGGACCTGAAGTGGCTTAATAAGTGAATGGCTGATGACGCTCTGGCCTTCTTCAAAAGGTCAATCTTCCAGAGCCTGCAGCTGGTCCACAGACTTGTTAAAGCAACCAGATCCCGCAGTAGTGGGAATGAGGGAGAAACAACCCTCTCCGAATGTTTAGCCACACCAAATCACACCTATTGTGGAACAGAAGACAGAAGTAGCCCATAAACTACTTGCTGAGTTTCTTTCCTTCTCTCCAGCAGCTGTTTGTTTGGTATGGTGATCCCTTCTCTTGTGTTGCAAGAAAACAAGTGGAGCCATCAGTCAGGCTACAAGTTAGGTCACTGCAAAGATTAGGGGTTAATCCATTAATCCAATGCAAAAGGCAGAGCTGAGTGAAACATGCCCATGCAGTGAAAGACCTGGCTGGCCCGGAGCAGGCAAGTTGCAGGGCAGACACAAGAGCTCCCAGCATCACCAAAGGTGTGAGTGGCAGCTCTGCAGGATAAACTTGAACCAGATGGAGGCCTGCAGACGTTTGGGTGGTTTGTTTGTGCCAGGGCTAAACCTTCCTGCAGAAAATGCGGTGATCCCCTTAGTTCACACGCTTTGCCTGCTCCGAGTTAAGAATTATGAGCTGCAAGAGGTGTTTGGTCAGCTGAAGGCAGATCACAGACTGCACGGATCTAAATCAGGGTGAGCCAGTGAATGGAGAAGTCACAGCACTCCTAGCCACATCAATCACAGCCTGTGTTTGCAAGCAGCTTAAAAGAACATGTACACAAAGCACTGGTGGGGAATGGTGGAAAACTTGCTATTTCCAAGCAGAATGCTTCCTGGAATCATGCATGTTTCGTGTAGCAATTAATGGAAACTGCTGTGCAAGTGTTATGACCCCGTATTGTTTCAGTATTCCTTGTTAAACAATAGTACTGTTACAATAGTATTATTGTGTACTAATACGTATTATTGAAAAAGGTGCATTCCTATTATGTTACTATTATTTTATCACTTTTGCTTGTATAGGTTAAGGTTTAAGCTGGCCATGGGAGCTGAAAAAGGCAGAGAAAACCCCATCACGAAGAGGATTGAATGGCTGAAGTCCCTTCCAGTTTCCACTCTGTGTTCTACTGCTACTCTCTGAACGGATGGCAGGATGAATCCAGGGCAGGACACAGCCCAGCTGCTGGCAGCTGAGTTGACTGCAGCCGTACAGGTGAGAGTTCCTGCCAGGTTGGGGCATGGCCTTGGGAATGATGCAGGCAGCTAACCTGTGGGCAGGATGGCACAGTGCAGTTACCCTATTGCACAACCCTGCCTGCTTTCTGGTTAAAGCTACGGGGCATCAGCTGCTCTTCCAGCCCCAGAGGTAGGCTGGGTAGGGGAGAGAGAGTGGGTGTCCCATGAAAACCCTTAAAATCACACATCAAAGCAGTGGAAAGAGAGGGGCTGAGGTGCCCCGTGAGACTGATCTAGGCAGAGACTGGAAGAGGCAAAGTCCAACCCAAGTCCTTCTGTTAAATGAACCAATAATAAATGCTTGTTGTTTCTGAGATGTATGGCTGTTGCATGCTGCCAATGGCCTTTTACCTGCACATTGTGCTTCCTCGCATGGCCAGGCAGGCAGGAGGCTGGGGAAAGCTTGCAGCACCTGCAGCAGCACAGGTAATGTTGGTTCAGGCCCTGCTCTGCAATGGGGGAGTCAGCTTTCACTGTAATGAGGACCTTTGGCTGCATAGTATGTGCTTTGTGGAGCTGTTCATCCTGTCATTAGTGGTGACTTCTCTTTAGCAGAGAAACAAATGAAACACTCAGGCCTGGAGGATGTTTTTTTTTTTGGCTCCGTCCATAATAAATAATATCTCTGTCATTTCTCTTGCCTCCCCAGCTACAGGTCTGAGCTGGTCCCACAGCACACATCGCACGTTGCTGTTGCTCTGATGTGTCTCCGTATTCACAGTTGCTAACACAGAGGACTGTTCACTGCTGAGTGATTTCAGAGCTGTTTGGTGGTGCCTGAGTGTAAGATTTCGGTGAAGATTTCTGGTTAGTTCAGCTGTGGGCCTTCCTGGGTCACCCAGAGGAGAACTTCTCCCCTGGGTGACCCTCAGCTGGAGAAAATGGGCATGTTGAGGCCAGGGAGAGGGCCCAGGGGGCAAATCTACACGGCAGGGTGGTTGTGAGGATCTCATGTGGTCACTTCTCACAGGTAATTAGCTTAAATTTGTCACTGGGCAGAACGTCCACTGCTGTTCATGGCTGCTTCTGCTGGCACTGCTCTGACCCGTGCTCCCATGCCACCAATGAGAAAGCTGCTTCTGCATTGAGTCTGCTGTCCACAGGAAGACACTAGGTGGGACAGAAGGCCTTCTGGGCAGCCTGTTAGCATTTAGCTGAGAAAAGTCAGTCTGCCCCACATGCGAGCCAGTCTTCCACTGCAAGGCTCCAGTGATACAAAGGCAGAAAGCTGAAACCTAAGCTGTGCTACATTAGCAGCTCATCGAGCTTGCCAGCCTTCTGTCCTCATTGTTTGTGCCAGTGTAAATCTAACACACTTCGATAGGGAATTCAAGGTGTGCCCAGACTGGGTCCTTGCTGAAAGCAAAAGCTGGAGAAGCCCTTGTGAATCATAGAATCACAAGGTTGGAAAGGACCTGCAAGATCATCATGTCCAACCGCCCTCCCATCACCACTGCTACCACAAGCTACTAAACCATATCTCTTAGCTCTTCATCCAGACACCACTTGAACGCTGCCAGGGGGGCTACAGGCCTGTCAGCTTGACCTTGGTACCAGGCTGACAAATGGACCAACTGGTACTGGACCAACTACAGGCTGAGAGGCTCTGCAAGGATCCTCCTTGCGGCCCTTCTTGTAGATGGCATCACATCGGCAAGCCTCCAGCCCTCTGGAACCTCTCCAGATAACCAGGAGTGCAGGCAGGTGCCGGGCTGTATAGTTACCGTAGATGAGGTACAAAACTTATTTTATGGATGTGTATGTTTTCTTAAAAGGTAAAAAACAGCCACAAAAACATACAGCCAGTGGTATATGTGACTTTGTTCTGGTGAAACCAATGCATCAACTTCTAGTTCAACAGCAGTGGCTGCAGTTCTTAGCAAGTTCCCAAGGGGTTTGACAGAGATCATACAAAGAGTTTGCTCACTCCGTGGGGGCTCAATC
>NW_024967079.1:0-365 GCF_019238085.1 Lagopus leucura
CCCCATAGGCACCCCATAGACACCCCATAACCACTTATGAACCTATAACACCCCATAGGCACCCCATAGACACCCCATAACCACTTATGACCCTATAAACACCCCATAGTCACCCCATAGACACCCCATAACCACTTACGAACCTATAACACCCCATAGACACCCCATAACCCCTTATGACCCTATAAACACCCCATAGTTACCCCATAGACACCCCATAACCACTTACGAACCTATAACACCCCATAGGCACCCCATAACCACTTATGACCCTATAGACACCCCATAGACACCCCATAACCCCTTATGACCCTATAGACACCCCATAGACACCCCATAGACACCCCATAACCACTTATGACCCT
>NW_024967079.1:465-1153 GCF_019238085.1 Lagopus leucura
CACCCCATAGACACCCCATAACCACTTATGACCCCATAGACACCCCATAGGCACCCTATAGACACCCCATAACCCCTTATGACCCTATAAACACCCCATAGACACCCCACAGACACCCCATAACACCCTATAAACACCCCATAGACACCCCATAGACACCCCGTACCCGGAGCACAGCTGTCCACCAGGGCTCCCAGCGCTCGCCCGCTGCTCCAGTCCCTGCTGAAGTTGGTGACCGGGAGCTGCGGCAGGCGGTTCTGGATCCAGCCCAGCAGGCGCTGCTTGGGCGTCTGGCGCCGCGCCTCCTCCTCGTCCTCGTCCTCCCACACAGGCATGGAGATGGAGTAGTGCAGGATCAGCGTCCACACCAGGCCCAGGATCAGCTTCAGGTTCCCGTCCACGATGGCCTTGCTGTCTGCGGGCAGAGGAACAAGCGCCCCGTCAACACAGCGGCCAACGCAGCGCTTGGGGGGCCGCAGCAGCGCTTATGGGGTCACAGCATTGCTAATGGGGTCAGAATATCGCTTATGGGGTCAGAACATTGCTTGTGGGGCCGCAGCAGCGCTTATGGGGTCACAGCATCGCTTGTGGGGTCACAGCATCGCTTATGGGGTCACAACATCGCTTGTGGGGCCGCAGCAGCGCTTATGGGGTCACAGCATTGCTAATGGGGTCAGAATATCGCTTA
>NW_024967080.1:0-15935 GCF_019238085.1 Lagopus leucura
CATCTCGCTCAGCCCCCGGCATTTCCCCCTTCGCTTCTGCCCCGCGTCGCCGTCGGGGCTCCGTGAGAGATGCGGAGGTGGGGATTCGGCTCTGCCCGCGGGAGCGGCGAGCGGCCCCGGCCCTGCTTTGTCCCGTCCCATCCGCCCGCTGCGATCTCTCTCTCCGTCCCATCCCATCCCACCCATCCTGTCCCGTTGTGCTCTCGTCCACCCCACCCCATCCATCTTATTCCCATCCCATCGTGTCCCATTCAGTTTCGCCCCCTTGCCCCATTGATTCCGTCCTGCCCCATTAATTTCACCCTGCCCATCCTGTCCCATCCATGTCCCGTCCCTTTCTGTCTCATCCTCTTCCATCCTGTCCTGTCCCACGCTGTCACATTGTCTCACCCCATCCCCTCTCATCGTGTCCCATTTGTGTCATCCACCCTACCCCATCAATCCTTTTCTGCCCTGTCCCATTCCATCCTGTCCTCTTCCCATCCCATCCACCCTGTTTTGTCCCAGCCTGTCCTCCCTTGTCCCACCCCATCTCTTTCCATCCTGTCCTATCTGCCTTGTTACATCCCATCCCATCCCATCTATACTCTGATTTCTCACACTATCTTGTCCCATCCCATCCATCCTATTATGCTCTGATCCCACCCCATCTGTCCTGTCCCATCTTGTCTCATCTCATCTCTTTCCCTCCAGTCCTATTCTATCGTGTCCCATCCTATCCATTCCACCACATCCCGTCCATTCTGTCCCATCTGTCTCATCCCATCCCATCCAATCCATTATTTCTGATCTCACATCCTGTCTTGTCCCATCCCATCTTATCACATCCCATCCCATCCCATCCACCCTTCCCCATCAATTCTACCTTACCCCATCCATCCCAGACCATCACATTCTATCCCATCCCCTTCCATCCCATCCCCTTCCATCCCATCCTTTTCTGCCCCATGTTTTCATGTTCTCTCACCCCATCCCACCCATCACATCCCGTGACATCCATCCCATCCATTTCATTATATCCCATCCATTCTGTCCCATCCCATCCATCCTCTCTGATCTCCCTGTCTTGTCCCACCCCACTCATCCTGCTTTAATGCTCTCTCATCCTCCCCATCCCATCCATCTTATTCCCATCCCACCACGTCCCATCCTATTTCATCTACTTTGCCCCAATTCTATCCTGCCCCATTCCACCCTGCACCATCCTGTCCTGTCCCATGCTGTCACATTCTCTCACCCCATTCCATCCCACCCCAACCCATCTGTTCCATCCCATCACATCCATCCTGCTGTCCCAGCCCATCCCATCCTATCCCTTCTCATCCCGTCCCGTTCCCTCCTGCCCTATCCTATCCTTACATCCCACCCCACAATCTTCCATCCTTTCTGTCCCACCTGTCTCACCCTATACTATTCTATTCCATCCCATCTTGTCTCATCCTATCCAGCTCATCATATCCCATCTCAGCCATTCCGTCCCACGTGTCCCATCCTGTTCCATCCCATCCCATCCATACTGTGATCTCTCACACTGCCTTGTCCCATCGCATCCACCCTGCTCTCTCATGCCTTCATCCCATCCATCTTACTCCCACCCCATCCTATCCCATCTGCCTCCTGTTATCCCATCCCATCCACAATCTGATCTCTCACCATTTTGTCCCACCCCGTCCATACTGTGATCTCTCCCACTCTCGTCCCATCCCATCCATCCTGTCTCATCATGCTCTTGCCCCCTCCCCTCCATCTTACTCCCATCCCATCTACCCTACCCCATCAATTCCCCCCTGCCCCATCCCATCCTGGCACGGCTGCGTGCTCCCAGCCCCATCCAGGTCCCCACTGTGGCACAAAGCCTTGTTCCTGCTCCTGACTTTGGAGACCCCCGGCATGGGCTGACAGTGAGGGGCAGTCATGACACCAGGCGTGAGGATGGGCGCCATCCAGTTGGATTATGGAAAAAGGGAGGGGATGAGGGGGATGGGATGAAGCAGCATCCCTTGCTGTGATGCTGAAATGGGGCACCTGGCCTTTGGGGCACGATGGCAGCAGGGACCCAGACTGGGAACCCCAGCAGAGATGTCTTTGTATTTATTTATCGTGTATATGTTTGGTTTACTCTTTTTGTGCCACTAGCAAACCCTCATCAGCCACAGAGGGCTGAGGACAAGGCCACCACTGCTGTCCCACGTCCCACTGCCAACCAGGAAGGATGGGGGCAACGTTGCTCAACCCTGGGCCGGCGGGATGGGATGGCTGCCAGAGGCAGCAGGAGCTGGGCAGCCACCCAGGAGCTGCTCCCGGGTGGGACAAGGAGGAAACGGAGCTTCCGCTGCAGCCACTGCCAACACACAGCCTACCAGCACGGCCCTGGGACTGCCAGCCCGCAGCACTGCATCACGGGGAGAGGAGACCACCGTGCCAAGGGGACACACGGCAGTGGGGCGGCCCAGTAGGGTGACACAGGGCACACAGTGAGGGCAGTGCTGGAGCTCCAGCAGTGTTGATGCACCTCTGGCTGTGCCGGCAGCGTTCAAGGTGCAGCCTTGGCTTCGCTTGTGTGGCTCTGTGGAGATGCAGGTAACCAGCAGGCGGTGCAGGGCTGCGCACAGCCAGCACTGAGAGAGGGGCAAACAGGGCTGCAATCACTCACCCGACACAGGGCTTCAGAATGGAAACACTGTATTGACAGACTTTACAAAAGTTATTACAAAACACAACCACTAATCAGCAGCCAACGATACACAGCGGAAGAGACACTGCTCACAGTCACCTTGAGAACAACACCACTGAGTGCCAAAGTCAACCGATATTTACAGGGACGTCAGGAAAACTCCGGTCAGTCACCGCATACACTGAAGTGTTTTAGATCCATGGTGAAATATAGTGCCACACATTTCATTGTATAATAATAATAATAATAATAATAATAATAATAATTAATAATAATAATAATAACAACAATAACAACAACATCCTACTTCTACATTAACTGAAAACCGAACAGCTCTTTACAGGGGTTAGGAGAAGTTCCTTTCACTTGTCCAACTTACCTGAGTGTGAGACCAAACCCAGTAATAAAGTAACAGTAAAACCACCTTCTCCAACGGGAGTTCCTATGACAGACCAGCAGCGCTGCTCCCCCACGCCACAGGGAAACGACAGCAACGTCCTTCCAAAGCACACAGACATCTCCTCTTCGGATCAGAGACCCGGCTGCTCCGTGCACCCACACCTC
Organism: Lagopus leucura; assembly: GCF_019238085.1. Lineage (NCBI taxonomy): Eukaryota > Metazoa > Chordata > Aves > Galliformes > Phasianidae > Lagopus > Lagopus leucura. The sequence continues at coordinate 3,239 of NW_024967080.1, forward strand.
CTCTCCCCACTCCTCCTGCTCCAATGTCCTCAGCCCTTTCTCCTTCCCGTCCTTTCCTCCTCCGCCTTCTTTTTCTCACCTTGCACTTCGCTGCTCTCTCCTCTCTGCTTTTCCGCCTTCGACAAGTTCTGCCCCACGTCCCTAACCACGGCCCTGCTTCGCCTCTGTCCCCTTGTGGCAGCCCAGCCTGGTGGCACGGGGCTGCTGCTCGAGGTGCGTCACTGCAGCCGGAGCGGGCGGCCGGCGGCCCGGGAATGGCGTCTTCCCTTCCTCCGTCGTCCAGCCTTGTGGTGAAACGAGCAGAAAAAGAATGAAAGCGAAAGCTTGTCACTCCTGAATATGCACAAAGATAGGTGGGGAAACACCTGCTAAATACAGATCCCCGGAGAATCTCTCAGGAGCATTCTCTACAGGCAATATCCAAACCTGCGTAGGGGACAAGTAATACGAGGCCTACGCCGCCAAGGAAGTCCCACGTAACCCCGCGGGGCTGCAGAGGTGCCCAGGCCTTCGTATCAGAGTTTTTTTTTTAAGAGGAATTCCTAAGATGCTTCAACAAAGCGGGCTTGGTAGCAAGACCACATGGATTAGCTGCGATACAAGTTCACCTCTCGCCATGCTGCGCGTCCACCGGCTTCGACCGTTCCGTCACTGCGAGCCCTTCCGCCCCGGCCGCCCGTTGCTACTGCTTGGTTTCCGTCTTCAAACAGAAGAGGCCGGTTTGAGTGGCCGACTCCAGGTTGTGCTGCAGGGCCTCCTCCATGGGCCGGGGGTTGCGGGAGTGGATTTTCTGGTGGCAATTCAGCGACTCCTTGTAGCGGAAGTGCTTCCCGCACACGGGGCATTGGTACGGGGTCTCCCCGGTGTGGACGCGCCAGTGCTTGAGCAGGTGGTCCCTGCGGATGAAGCTCTTCCCGCACTCGGTGCACTGGTACGGCCGCTCCCCCGTGTGGATGCGCTGGTGGCGGATGGCTTTGGAGAGGTCCCGGAAGTCCTTCCCGCAGTAGGTGCAGGTCAGCGGCCCGTCGCCCTTCCCCGTATGGAGCTTCTGGTGCAGGATGAGGCTCACCTCCAGGCTGAAGCTCTCTTTGCACTGCGAGCAGGTGTAGGGCCTTTCCACCATGTTGTTCGGCCTGACGAAGCCGTACTTGAAACCGGAGCCCTTCTCTGAATTGGCGCGCTTGGACGGTCTGGAGCGTTGGCCCTTGGCAGAGGATTTGGATTTCTGCCTGAAGCTTTCCCCGGCTTCCAGGGAAGTGCAGGCCTCCTCGTCCACGTGCGCTCTCTGATGGGCTGCAAAGAGCTCCTTGTCCAGGAAGCTCTGCCCGCACTCGCAGCAGATGTACGGCCCCTCCTCTGCGGCCATTTCCTCGGGAGCTTCCTTCTTTGACAGTTCCCTCCCGCGGCGCGAGGAGCGCCTCAGCCCGTTGCCCGCTGCGCCCCTCTGCTGCGGCCCCGACCCACTCCGATTCTTGCTGCTCGGCTTTAACTCTTCCTCCGGGTTGGAGAAAACATCATCCCACTTTCCCGCTAACGAGGCAGGAAGCTCGAGGCTGTCGGGGCTTTCCTCGTCGCACTGCTGCGCATCTGACAGAGCAGAGACACTCGTGTCATTTCTCTGAGATAAGAACAGCCTCATCATTTAGACTGCAGTTCTTTTGGGGCAGAGGGGATCTCTGCTTTGCACACTCGAGACGGTACCTGGCATGACAGGGCTGCAAGTCCCAACTGGGAGCTAAGCAGAACTGCAATACAAACACAGCCAAAGTATTTTGACTTCTTGGGAAAGCTCAGACAGCGTGAAGGTGAGACCTCTCTGTACAGCCAGACAAAGGGAAGGAGTGGGTTTCTCAGTTGGAGATGAACCAGACCACGTCAGCATGTGGCACAGAATAAAGACAAAAAAGATAGAGGGAAGGGGAATAAAACCTCTTTTCTTTTGGGGCTTGTACAGTGTTTAGACCCGGGGCTGATTGATCTCCCCAGGTAACTCGGAGCTCCTGCCAGTGACCCCAGCGAGCAGGATGAAAAGAGACAGAGGATCTGGGGCTATAGGAAAGGGGTCTGAAAAAACCACGGGGTTTTGCAGTGCACAAAGATAAAGGCGTGCCCACGTCTGTGTGCACAGAGCAGAGCGACCGCTCGGCATTCCCCATCACGGCGCTCTCCATTTGCTCGTCGCTTTGCCAAACACCTCAACGTGCAGCTTGCAAACAGGCTGACTGGTTTGTACCAGGCTGAAATTTAAGAAAAGCATCAGCTGCAGCAGCTCAGCTGCTTGTGAGAACAAGGCCAGGAAACCAAAGCCACGTCCCAGCAGGGTGCGCTTCCCCAAGCAGCTTTTGTGCCCCCATGCTTCAAAGCAGGGATGTGGAGGGACAGGCAGTGACAAGGACATGCCTTGTGATGCACCACAAAAAAGCCTCACATTTGGCTGACAAATAAAAGCTGTGAAAAATATCACTTTACCCATTAGTGGAAAAGACTTGTAAGAACATTGCTGCTAAAGCCATTGAAGCTTGCCCGCTCGTTGCACGCTCCAGGCCCTCTCCACTTCCTAGCTGGCCAAACATGCTACCTCACTGAGCGAGCCAACGCTGTGCAGGTGCCCTGCACCCCCAGCCAGCCCACAGCTGCTTTTACAGCCTGCTGCTCGTGTACCGGAGCTCCTTCTGCATGTGTGTCATCCATCTGCCACGGCTGTCATCCAGCTCCCGTGCTGAGCCTGAGGCAAGCCTGGCACAGACCGCAATGACGGCAGGGCCTCCTGCAGGGACAGCCCCAGCCAGAGCCAAGAGCCTGAGAGCATCTCTAGCCGCCCCTCTGCCACTCTGTGCAGCACTCAGTGAAGCTCTGTGCTTCTAACTTACATGTGTTGGGAGCCTCCATGCTCTCTTCTTCTTCCTCTTCTTCTTCTTCTTCAGAACCGTAGTGACTTTCAGCCAGGGTATCTTCGTATTTACTCCACGAGTTGTCATCGGGACCGGGGAAGAAAAACTCTGTGCACAGGAGGGAGAACAACCTGAGTTTATGCTCACACTTTCCAGGCGCTTTATAGAGGGTTTCAGGACAGATGACAGCAGCAGCGAGGAGCTGGCTAGGAGAGCAAAGCCACTCCTGAGCTCACGGACAGTGCTGGCAACACTCATCAGCAGAAGCAGGAGGAAGAGCTCAAGCAGACTGTAGGAGCCGCATCTGCTTTCCATCACCCCACTGCAACCCAGGAACTTCATGTCTCACCGGTGCTGGGATCCGTAGGGGTTTCTCCTCCCTCAGAGTCATCCTGGTCCTCAGCATTGGGATCCTCTCCTTGCTCAATCCGTGACAGGAGGTCAGGTTTCGAAATCGCGGTATCTGTATGTTAAAAAAAAGAAAAGGAAAGAAAAGAAGAAGAAGAAAAATAAAATCAGAACGTTTCCTTTGTCCTTTCAGGGCAGAGAACCTTAAACCTTCACCCACCGACCTTCCTTCACTGCTGGGGAGGACGGGTAATGGAAAGAGACTTGAGAAGATGCTCTCACATGCCTGCACCGCTCACCTTGTCTGGGCCCTGGGACAGTGAGCGGGCTGCAGGAGCACCTCCCAGCCTGCAGCGCGAGGAGCAGAACAAGAAAATGCATCTGTGCTTACCTTCAGGCCTCCTCTCTTCTCCTCTGTGCTAAAGTCCGCGGATCCATTGCAATGGCAGCTTCAGCTTGGGGTCAGAACCAGAGCTGTCAGCCAGCGGCAGCAGCGGAGGTGCCCTCCCCACACGGTTCCCTCCAGCCCCGGATTGCCACAGCCAGAACCGTTCCTTCCTACTCGTCCGAGTCACAGGCTGCTTGTGGATTTTGGTGGGGGAAATGGGAAAATTAAAATTTCCCCTAGCATGGAGAGCGGAAACTTAATTTTGAAACAATAAGCGTGAGCCTCTGGTATTAATTTCCACCACTGCTCTGCTGGATCCATAGCCTTAACGAGGACCTAGCCTTCAACCCAATTAATCAAAACAAAAGGGAACCTTCAGATTAAGCACAGATACATTTTTCTAAGCTCCAGGCTCAGACCCGCGGATCTCTTCCAGTAGGACTTTTACATTCCTGCACCTTCACAACAGGACTGTTGTTTTACAAGGGAGAATGGGGGCAGTTTTTATCCTTTGCCTTTTTCTCTTCTACACAGGGACTGTCCAAAAAATATTTATATTAAAAAAAAATAAAACCAACGTTGGAAAGACATGGATTGTGCAGAACTGGAGGGCAGGATGGTTGTCTGCCAGGGATGCCTGCGCTCCCACAGGGGTGTCCAGCCAAGGCAGCACTTCTCAAAATACACAGAGGAGGCCTGAAGCCCTCGTGAAGTGCAGCACAGACCCACAGTTGGGACTGGAAGGAGCCAGCAGGGCACATTTGTGCAGCGTGGAACAATCTGCCCCGAGCCATCAGAAGTGGAGCAGAAGGCTGAGACCTGCAGGAGCAGATGCTGCAACAGCGTGCACAAGAAGTGTTCTCCAGCACCAGGCTGGGGGTGAGGCAGAGCACCAAGGCAGACAAACTGTGCTCTCCTTCCCTAGCAAGCGTTCTGCTGATGGAAGGGCAGATCTACAGACAAGGCTGGGAAGAACTGCTGGCACTCATCCGAAGCAGCAGCGAGCCGAGGCGCCCAGCGCAGCACGTCTGTGGACCTCTGCATCACCACGAAGCTCCCTTTTTGTCCAGAGCCTGTAAATCTCTCATTTCCCTCGTCCTCATAACCCAGGTCCTCTCATGGCTCCAGCTGGGTGGCCAGAGACCATCAGAAAGGCAGAGTCGCTGCACTGCTCAAGACATCCATCCACTGCACAGCTAACACAGCGAGGAGCAAAGCGCTGACTGCTGGGCTGCTACTGAAAGTCAGCATGAGAGCTGGCCAGACTTCTCACCACCCACCCTCCCAGATCCACCAGGCACAGCCCAGCCCCGGAGGAGCCGTGATGCCAAAAGCACAGGGGGAGCCCCAGCCAGCCTTTACCCATCGAGATCACGGCCTCGTAGTTGCCCTTCATGATATGCCTGTAAAGCTCTTTCTGCCACTCGTTCAAGTTCTTCCACTCGTCCTCCGAGAAGCTAAATGAGGTGTCGTTAAACGCCATGGGGACCTGCAATTAGAAGCACCACATATTCAGCTGTTTTCATGGAAAAGCTCAGGTGAGAAAGGACTCTAAAGAGCATCAAATTCCACCCACCCTGCCGTGGGCTGGCTGTCCCACAGCTTGGGCTGCCCGGGGCCCAGCCATGGCCTTGGGCACCTGCAGGGGTGAGCACCACAGCTCTGGGCAGTGCCAGCACCTCATCACCGCTGGGTAAAGAATCCCTGCCTACCATCCCACCTAAATCACCTCTCTTTTAGTTTAAAGCCGTTCCCCCTTGTCCTGTAGCGATCTGCCCCTACAAGAAGTCTCTTTTCCTCCCATTTATAAGCTCCATTATGTACTAGAAAGGCCACAACAGGTCTCCCTGGAGCCTTTTTTCCCTCTAAGCTGAACACCCCAAGGCTTCTCAGCCCATCTTCATAGAAGAAGTGCTCCAAGCTCTGAGCATCTTTGTGGCCTCCTCTGGATCCAAGGGCCTCTTGTTGAAAACATGCAAGGATGTTTTCTCATTCTAACCCCCATACACCTGGCTCAGCTCTCAACTCGGCTCTGTCAGCTCAGTGAAGGGATATGATGTTTTCCCCCACCACCTGCCTAAGCCTTGCCCCCCTATTCATAGAATCATAGAATCATAGAATCACCAAGGTTGGAAAAGACCTTCAAGATCATCCAGTCCAACCGTTCACCTATTGCCAATAGCTCCTACTAAACCATGTCCCTCAACACAACATCCAGTCTTTCCTTGAACACCCCCAGGGTCGGTGATTCCACCACCTCCCTGGGCATCCATTGCAGTGCCTGACCACCCTTTCTGAAAAGTAATACTTCCTCATGTCCAGCCTGAATCTCCCCTGCCGTAGCTTGAAACCATTCCCCCTGGTCCTATCACTGATGACACGAGAGCAGAGGCCGACCCCCAGCTCACTACAACCTCCTTTCAGGAAGTTATAGAGAGCAATGAGGTCTCCCCTGAGCCTCCTCTTCTCCAGGCTGAACATTCCCAGCTCCTTCAGCCTCTCCTCATATGGCCTGTGTTCCAGACCCCTCACCAGATTCAATCTCCCCATGCTTCAGACAACGGATTTTGCACATCATACACCACAATTCCTGCTCAGTTTTGGACATAATTCTGCTGCAGTCTCCTCTGAACAAGAACTGGGAGTGCACGTGCAAATACGGGCAGGGATGTGGGGACAACCCACATCGTGTCCCTCTGCCTGACCCAAACAGCAACCCATCCGTGTGCTGGGTCAAGCACCAGCTGCACATGCACAGGGGTGTGCAGCCACACTGAAGGACCTGTGCTGGTGTTCCCAACCAGCAGATGAGCTGCGTGCTCATCATCCACAGTGGCTGGGGCCTGGAGCAACTGCCTTACAGGGAAAGGCTGAGATCCCTGGCGCTTTTCAGCCTGGAGAAGAGAAGGCTGAGAGGGGATCTCATCAGTGCATATAAGCGTTTAACGGGTAAGGGGAACGAGGCCAGGATTTTTTCAGCAGTGCTCAGCAACACAACAAGAGGCAATGGGCATAAATGGGAACATAGACACATATCTCTGCCTGATCGTGAGGAAGAGTTTCTACAGTTTGAGGGTGGCAGAGCTCTGGCACAGGATGCCCAGATGGGTGGTGGAATCTCCTCTGGGGATACTCAAAACCCTCTGGACACTTCCCCATGCACCCTGCTCTGGGAACCTGCATTACGGGCGGGTTGGACTGGGGGAGCTGCAGAGGCCTCTTTCAACTCCTACAGTATTGGGAATCTGCATTAGAGAATCACAGAAACACAAGGTTGGAAACGACCTGCAAGATCATCCAGTCCAAGCGTCCTCCCATCACCACCACTACAAGCACCACAAGCACTACACCAGATCTCACAGCTCCTCATCCAGACACCTTTTGAACACTGCCAGGGATGGCAACTCCACCACCTCCCTGTGCAGCCATTCCAGTGCCTGATCACTCTTTGAAAGAAAAAGTTCTTCCTCATGTCCAACCTAAACCTCCTCTGGTACAACTTGTGGTCGAAGCACAAGCTCTGTATCACAATACAGAATCACTGAGGTTGGAAAAGACCTCTGGGATCCCCACGTCCAACTCCAGCTCTTCACTACCACACTCACCAATCCACATCCCTCTATGTCACAATGTCACATCCTCACAGTTCTTGAACACCCTCAAGGACGATGACACCCTCCCTCCCCCCTCCACTCCCTGGGCAGCTGTGCCAGAGCCCAACTGCTCTTCTGAGAAGAAATGGTTCCTAATACCCAACCTGATCCTTCCCTGGCACAACATGACAGAATCACAGAATGGCCTGGGTTGCAAAGGAGCACGATGCTCATCCAGCTCCAACCCCCTGCTGTGTGCAGGTTGCCAGCCAGCAGCCCAGGCTGCCCAGAGCCACATCCAGCCTGGCCTTGAGTGCCTGCAGGGATGGGGCATCCACAGCCTCCTTGGGCAACCTGTTCCAGTGCCCACCACCCTCTGGCGGAAAAACTTCCTCCTCATATCTAGCCACGAGCAGCCATGGTGCGATGCCATCACCTCTCATCCTATCAGGAGCAGAGGCTGACCCCACCTTGCCACCACCTCACAGAGGTGAGATGAGGTCTCTGACACAGCCCAGAGGTCTCTGACATGGCTCATGGCCCCGTTACCTTGGGGACCTCCCCCTTGGCCCCGGGGGGCAGCCGCAGGATCCAGAAGTTCCTATTCTTCAGCAGGTTCTCCATGTTCTCCAGCCTCTTCTGCAGCTGCCCGTACTCCTGGATGAGGGTGCCCAGGGCCGTCCATTTGCTCTCCAGCTGGTTGCCGAACTCCACAGCCGTCCTCTCGCAGCCGATCAGTTTGCTCTCGGCCATCCTCATCCTGCCCTCCAGGTTCATCAGCTGGGCCGCCTGCGCCTCCACCTTCCTGTCCACGGCCTGCACCTCTGTCACCAGCGTCACCGAGATCTCGGCGGCGGGCAGCTCGGCCTCCCCGCCGGGCCCTTCCTCGGGGGCGGCCAAGGGCTGTTCCAGGGACAGCTCCTGGGGTTCCATGGCCCACTCCAGGTCCTGGGGACGGACGGACACACGGCCGTGGGCAGACGGGCCGGGCCCGCAGGACGGCTCCGCGGGAAGCGGGGAGGGCGGAGGAGAGCGGGCGCGGAGCGGGGCGGGAAACACTTACCTGAGCGGGGGCCCACTCGGCCATAGCCCTGCGAGAGCGGAGGAGTGGAGCGGAGGAGCGGAGCGGAGCGGAGCGGGGCCGGGTGGAGCCGGGCGGGGCGGGGAGGGGCGGGGCGGCGGCGGCGGCGGTGCGGGCCCGGCGCCTCTCAGCAGCGGCGGAGCAGAGCGGCCATGGCGCGAGCGCGGTGCATGCTGGGAGAGGCGGGGTGGGGCCGCGGCGACACCTGGCGGCCGGGAGGAGTCGGCGCGTGATGGCGCCGTGCGACGGCGCGGCGGTGCGACAGAGCGAGGCTGTGACGGCGCGACAGTGCGACAGGGAGACAGCCTGAGCCGCTACGGCGCGACAGCCTGAGCGACAGCAGTGTGACGGCGTGACAGCCTGAGCCGCGACAGTGCGACAGTGCGTCAGTGTGACAGCCTGAGCCGCAACGGTGCGACAGTGTGACAGCGTGTCATTGCAATGGCCTGAGTTGCAACAGTGCGTCACTGTGCCAGCGTGACAGCCTGAGCTGCAACAGTGTGACAATGCAATCCTGCAGCAGCCTGAGCCACGATGGTGTGACAGCATAACAGTGCAACGCTGTGACAGCCCGAGCTGCAATAGTGCAACTGTGCGACAGAGCAACAGTGCAACAGCATGAGCTGCAGCAGTGCTACGGTGCAGCAATGCAGTCTGAGCTGCAACAGTGAGACGGTGCAACAGCACAACAGCACAATATTCTGCAATGCAACACTGCAGCACTGCAACAGTGCAGTAGCAAAACAGCCTGTTCTGCAACACTGCAACTCTGCAAGAATGTAAGAGCCCCCCCTACAACTGTGCAACAGCGCAACAGCACAACTGCCTGTTCTTCAACAGTGCAAGTGTGCAGCAGCTTATGTTGCAACAGAGCAACGCTGCAACTGTGCAACATCTGGTGCCGCAACCGTGCATCCAGCAGTGCAGCATGTAGCACTGCAACACACAGCATCACATCACTGCGCCCACTGCTGCAATGCTGCAATGCCACAACGCTCAGTGCATTCAGCACAGCGATGCTGGACCTGCTGCTCTTCGTTCTGCAGCCATGCATCCAGCACTGCAGCTCCCTGCCCAGTACTGCAGCACTGCTCTCACTCTGCCCAGTGCCGTGCTGTGCCCACTGCACTGCTCTGACATCATCTCACATGGCTCTGTTGTCATCACACATTGCTGGGATGTCTTCTCACAGCACTGCCTCCATGTCAGCCCGACACCATGGTGTCATTCCACACCGCTGGGTCACACACGCCGTTCTGACGTCATCCTACATGGCTGCGAAGCAAGCTTGCACCGCTCTGATGTCACTGCACGCTGGTGATGTCGTCCCGCACTGCTACAGCGTGACTTCCCACCGCTGTGATGTCACCTCACATCGCAGATGTCACTCGCACCACTCTGTTGTCACCACGCCATGATGACGTCACATCTGACGTCACAGCACATCACTGACATCGCTCCGCGCGCTCTCCCGCCCGCCCGCTCCCCGGGGCTTTCCCCGCCTCTGATTGGCCGCCCCGCAGCCAATCCTCGCGCGTAACCCTACGGCGGCGGCCCAATGGCATGGCAGGAGAGGAGCGGGGGGGTGGGCGGGGCTAAGTGCGCGCTCCCGGTGCCGGCAGCCGGGGTCGCGCGGTGCGGTGCGGTGCGGTGCGGTGCGGTGCGGTGCGGTGCGGTGCGGTGCGGCCCCATGAAGGAGGAGCGCGAGCAGCTGGGCACCGTCGGTAAGGCCCGGGCCGACCGGGAATCACCAACCCGAGCCCTCGGGATGAGGGCATTGTGCCAAACGGGAAAGGTTTGGCCTCAAAAACGCTCCCGTGTCTCTGCAGGGCGCTGGCTGCAGAAGGACGGGCGGAGGGAGGAACCCAGCGCCGTGCCGGCGTGGGAGCGGCGCTGCGGCGGCCGCGGGCCGGGTCCCGGTGCGGGCGATGCGGGGCTGAGCCTCACCGAGAGCGCCGGGACCCAGCCGGGGCCCGAGTGCTCCGAGTGCGGCCTCGGCGCCACGCGGAGAACCGGGGCGGGGCCGCGGGCCGCGGCTGGACCGCGGCCCGGCACGGGGCAGCCGCCGGCGCGCAGCACGGCTGGGAGCTGCCCGGTCCCGTGCGGTGCCTGCGGCCGAGGCCCGGCCCCGGAGCCCTCGACGCCCCGCAAGGAGCGCAAGGAGCTGTCGCTGACGGAGAAGGTGCGCGTGCTGGAGATGCTGGAAGGCCCCAAGGTGTCCCAGAGCGAGCTGGCCAAGCGCTTCGGAGTGTCACAGCCGCAGATCTGCCGCATCATTAAGAACAAGGAGAGGATCCTGAGTGAGTGGCAGCGCAACGGCAACCCCGAGCGCAAGCGCAAGAGGGAGGGCAAGGAGGGAGCGGTGGAGGCTGCTCTGCTGCGGTGGGTGCAGGGCGCCCGCGCCGCCGAGCTGCCCATCAGCAGCGCGCTGCTGCAGCTGAAGGCCAAGCACCTGGCTGAGGCGCTGGGCACGCCGGGCTTCGAGCCCAGTGGCAGCTGGCTGGCACGCTTCAAGCTGCGCCACAACGTCGCCCTCGAGAAGCCGACACTGGCGCAGGACGGTGGGGCCGAGCACCAGAGCTCACTGCCCGAGCTGCTGCGCAGCTACGCGCCCTCGGAGGTGTACAGCTGTGGGGAGACTGAGGTCCAGCTGAGAGCCGACGGCGAGAGGCTGACGCTGCTGCTCTGCACCAACGCTGACGGCTCGGAGAAGGCGGCGCTGCGGGCGGTGGGGCGCGCAGCCCATCCCCTGTGCCTGCGTGGCATCAACCTGCGGAGCATGCCGTGGAGTTACCGCGGTGGCGGCCGCCTGAGCGCCACACTGTTTGCTGAGTGGCTGCAGGACTTCAATGAGGAGATGCAGCGCAAGGGAAAGAGCGTCCTGCTGCTCGTTGAGGAGCGCGAGGAGCACCCCTACCTCCAGCTGTCCAACGTCCGGATGGTCTTCATTCCTCCCGCGGCCGTGCTGGCACAGCCCCTGCACCGTGGCATCGCCAGGGACCTGAAGGGCCACTACCGGCGCCGGCTGCTGACCCAGATCCCAGCGGCACGTGGCTCGGAGCCGCCCACCCTGCTGGATGCCCTGCACATGCTGGCACAAGCGTGGGGTGACGTGCGCCCGGGCCTCATCACCAGCTGCTTCCGTGCCGCCAGCTTCAGCCCCAATAGCTGCCCTGATGCGCTGCTGGCACCCGTCTGGCTCGGCCAGGAGGAGCTGGAGAGCTTTGGGTTGATGGATGAGGGGCTGGAGCGCCTTGCGGATGCTGACACGGCCGAGGCAGAGGACTGGGACAGGGGTATGGAGGAGGGTGAGGACTCTGGGGAGCCAGTGGCAGTGCAGCCGTGCCCCTCAGAGCCTGAGGTGTGGGACAGCCTGGCCACGCTGCGGCGGTTCCTGGAGTGCCGAGCCACCTCGCCGGACCTCTTGCAGACATTCTACACGCTGCAGGATGCTGTACACACAGTGTCAGCGGGGGCAGAGCCAGCACTGCTCGGGGACAGCCATCCCAAGCAGTGAGTGGGGTGGTGGCATCAGTCGGTGTCTCATCACGAGCAGAGCTTCTGCCAGCAGCAGCCATCGCCACTGTGGAGCTGCACTGTGTATGATGGGAGTGGGAGGGGGGGGCGGGGGGTAATGTCGCTGTGCTCGCTGGACCCAGCAAAGAAGCAGGGAGCTCCAGAGGTTGGCAACGGGCACATTAAAATTGAGCAAGTCAGCAAAGCGCAGAGCGCTGGTGATTGTTGTCATTTACCCGTCGTTTAGCACAGCAATTAACAGAGGCACTGCATGCCTCCAGGCTGGGATTTTGCAGCTGACAGCAGTGGTGCCACCCTGATTGTCCCATTGTCCTGTCGTGGGTTGGGGACAGACCCAACCGGTGGAACCCATGAGTGCCCTGGGAGCCTCCAGCACAGCCCCCCCGATGTGTGCAGGACCCCTCAGCCTAACACACCTCTGGGTACCTCTGGGGGTACCTTGTCAGCACTGTCATCCTCTACGGCACTGTGTCCCCAGGTTGGGAAGGGACACGGGGGGGACATCCCCCAATTTGTGTGTATTGGGCTGGGGACAAGGCTGTCCCCGCAGCTCACAAAAGTGCCTCGTGCCCGCTCCTGCTGGAGCTTGGAGCCCCCTCCTCCACACAGGAGAATCTCTGCTGACACCCGGGGTCAGTCTGATGCTACAGAGAGCACCAGGGCAAAGCAAAAACGTGTTGGGTTGTTGCCCCCTCAAAGGCAATGAGGCACAGGGGACTGTGGGGGGGTCATGGGGTGTTTTGGGGAGGGGGTGCTCGCTGGAACACAGCTGGGGTGGGACACGTGGAAGGTGCTCATGAGGTGCCCAAGGCGGGGGCATTTCGGGATGCGGCGAGTGGGGGGGGGTGGGCAACGGGCC
>NW_024967080.1:16035-16245 GCF_019238085.1 Lagopus leucura
GGGGGGGGCACCCGTCGTGAGTCTGCCCGGGGGAGGGCACCGCACGGGGGTGTAAGCGAGCGGCACGGAGGTGCGAGGAACGCCCCGGGGGTGCGCGGGGAGGGGAGTGTGGAAGAGAGCGGAGAGCGGGCGGAGCCGGGATCCAGGGAGTCGCACGGCGGAGCCCGCAGCTCCCGCAGCTCCCGCAGCTCCCGCAGCTCCCGCAGCTCC
>NW_024967080.1:16255-16544 GCF_019238085.1 Lagopus leucura
CAGCTCCCGCAGCTCCCGCAGCTCCCGCAGCTCCCGCAGCTCCCGCACGCCCAGCGCCGCCCCCGGGCCCCGCCCCCCGCCCCGCGCAGCGCTACGCGGCGTCGTTCCGCGGCGCCGCCGGTAGGGGGCGCCCACAGGCCGAGGCGCGCAGCCCCGCGCCGCGCCGCGCCGCTCGGAGGCGGAGGAAATGAAGGCGAGTTCCGCTGAGGCGGGAGCCATTACCCGCCGCCAGCGGAGCTGAGCCCGCCGAGCCCGGCTCCGCCGCTCCCCCCGCCGCTCCCGGCCCGGC
>NW_024967080.1:16644-26362 GCF_019238085.1 Lagopus leucura
GCAGGGCGCGGGGTGGCCCTTCGGGCGGCGGCCCCCCGGAGGGGCGCGAGGCCTCGGCCGGGCCCCGCGGCGCCGCGGCCCTGCGGCGCGGCTGCGAGCCGCCCGTCGCGGCCGAGGCCTCTGCCTGCCCCGCCGTGCCGCGAGGATGCTCCGTGCCCGAGGCCTCCGCTCGTCCCCCCCGCGGTCCGGAGCCGCTCCCCGGGGCCGCGCCGTGCCAGAGCCGCTCGCCGCGGTTTCCCGGTTTCTCCGTCGCCGCTGGGCGCTCGGGCCGGCCGTGCTTTTCCCCGTGGCCGTGAGGCGCCGCTCGCCCTGCCCGAGCCCTGCGGCCCCGCGGCCCTTCCGCTCGCCGTCTTGCCCGAGGTCTTTGCCGTGGCCTCGAGGCGCTCGTCGCGGCGCAGGCTTTACCCCGGGCCGTCACCTCCGTGCCCCGAGGTGCTCGCTGTGTCCGAGGCCTTCGCTGCCGTCTTTACCGCGGCCGTGAGCTGTTTGCCGTGGGTCAGGGGCTTCGCCGTGGCTCGCAGGCTCTCTTGTTGGAGCCGAGGGGTTCTCCGTGGCCCCGAGGTCCTCACCTGGAGCCTGAGGTGCAGAACCTGGCGGTGTTCTGCTCGCTCTCTCCTTCCCAATGGGAGAGGACTGAAAAAACTGAGCTTTAAGGTTCTTGCCGTGGCTGAGATCCCTGCCAAGGTCTTCACTGCAGCCTTGAGATGCTCAGCACAGCCAGAGCCTTTGCCATGACCCAGCGCCTGCACCACAGCCGAGGTCTTTGCTGTGGCCTTGAAGCCTTGATGCTTTGGCTGTGGCTGCGGCCATCACCAAGTCCTGGCTGCAGACCTGAGGTGCTGCACGTGGCCAAAGCTCTCACTGCGGCCCAGAAGCAGCTGCTGTGGTGCTGAAGTTGTCGCTGTGGCTCCTGCTGTGGCCCTGTGCTCTCACAAAGCTGTCTGCTGGGGCACTGAGTGTGCAACTAGAGTTGCTCCCCGTGGCCCTGAGCTGCTCCTCATTGCCCTCCGTGTGGCACTGATGCCTCCCCGTGGCCTCGAGGCTCTCCCCATTGCCCTGTGCGTGGCCCCGAGGCGCTCACCGTGGCCCTGAGGTGCTCGCTGTGGGACCACAGCCCACGTCACTGTGACCGTGACCCCCTCCGTGCCCCCTGTTAGCTGGCTGGGGGCCCCGGATAGCTCTGGTTGGAGAGGGCCGGGTCTCCCTCGGTATCCCTGCCTGCCATAGGGGCCCTGTGGGGCGATGCTCTGCCACCACCCACCGCTGCCCTTTCCTTTTCTCCCCTCCCAGGTGCCGGGGCGAGGGGATGAGGTGCCCCCCTGCCGCGTGGTGTGCCGAAGCGGCTCTTTAGATCCTCCCCGGCCCAAGCCTCCCCTGCCATGGATACCTCGGGGGCCGTTGCTTCGGCTCCCTCCTCCGCGGCTCCCTCGGGCTCCCGCAGCCCCATGTTTCCCCCAGGAGCTGACAGAGAGGAGTGGGGACCGAGGTTCAATTGTGCCCCTTCCACCTCTGCCGCAGCCTCGCAGGCGATGCCAGCATCTGGCCGGAAGAGGAAGGCCAACTTCTCCAATGACGAGACCGAGACGTTGGTCTGGAATGTGGTCCGGCATTTCAGCGCCCTGTATGGGTCAGAAGCCCTTCGGGCTCACCCTGTGCGGCGGAAGCAGCTCTGGACCCAAATCCAAAGCCGTGTCAACTTCCTGGGCTACACCGAGCGCTCCATCGACGACCTCAAGCACAAGTGGCGCGACCTGCGGTTGGACGTCAAGAAGAAGATCACCTCCAAGAAGCACCTGCCCATGAACCGCGCCGGCGGGCCGCTCCACAAGCCGCGCCTCACGCCCCTGGAGAAGATGGTGGCTTCCACCTTCTTGCAGGCCAGTCACGACTCGGAGCCCGAAATCATCCTGGATCCAGGTCAGTCGTGTTGGTTGTCCGGGGCTGGGAGAGCTGGGGCAGCAGAGTGCTGTGCTGCAGCCCTGCCTGCGCTCTCAAGTGATGCTGCCCTGGTAATGTCACTGGGCTGCGGTGCCCCAAGCTCCAGGGTCTGCCGAGCAGTTGGATGGTGGAAGGAGACTTGTGGGTTTTGCTCTCCTATGTGGTTTGTGTCGGGATTGCAGGGCTGCAGTCCCGTATCTGAATAGCAAAGCACCGGGGTTGGAAGCTGAGTAAGCTGGAATTAAAATCCACCGTGGGAATAACCTGGGATTGACATGAACGCGTCAAGCATTGTGGAATGGGTACTTGTTGTTGTTGTTAAGTCCAGTGTGCTGCCTGGCATCGCTGGATACTGTCTGAAGGCAGCCAGTAGAAGACAGGATAGGATTTTATTCCCCCTGTTCCTTTCAGTGTTAGTGTCCCTCACTTTTAGCTGAAGCCAGAGAGAGTGGGAGCAGCTGCTGCATTACTGTGGTGTTGTGTGAGGCTGGGGCTTCCTGGGCACGCTGCGCCCTCTGCTATCTGCAGAATACATCTGAGTCGTGGTCTCACGTGGGTTCTGCTGTTGGGTGACACTTATTTCCCTCAGATAACCCAGGAGATGCTTGCAGGGACAATGCTGGGGTTAAGTAGCCAATGCTGTGGACTGGGCCACCAATGTGCTTGGTCACTGGCCAGGAGGCAAACATCCCCTCCGCCGTTTCATTTCCACCAAGGGGACATGTCTGTGTTCTTTGTACCCTCGAGGACACCAGCAGCTGTTCCTGCTCCTTCCTCTCCTCTTCACCAGGTTCCACAGGAGATGGGTGGGCAGCGTGGCTCTAGTTTCTCTTCTGAAGCAGACTCGGGCTGTTTCAGAACCAGAACCCCTTCTTAGTGCGGTGCAGAAAAGTTTTGGGCTTGAGGAGGAGGACTGGGGGGTGCCAGCCCAGTCCTGTGGGCAGGTGATGGCAAGCAGCCACGCAGCTTGTCCCTTTAGGAGGCACTTTGGTGTTAGCAGGTCACCCTCTTGCCCTTGACGCCGTGCCGCTGTCGCCATGACTGAGGCTGGATTCTCTCTGTCCCACAGATCTGTTCTTCCCCGGTGCATCCAAGCAGTCCTTCATGCACCTGCAGCCCGGTGTGAGCCACCCCAGCATTTACATTGACACCAACGGGCAGCCCTCCTCCCTGCCCGACGTGGAGGGCTCCGCTGCGCCCCGGCTGGCGGTGCAGAGCCCCGACCCCTCGGTCATCTGCGAGTACAGCCGAGGGGAAGGGCAGAGCAGCTCGGGTAAGGCTGTGCTGGGGCTTCGTGGGGGGGGAAGAGGAGGGCAGCGGTGGCTGTTTGGAGCCTGGGGACCTGGCTGAGGTGGGGAGTGGTCTGCACCAGGAGC
The DNA here is from genome assembly GCF_019238085.1 of Lagopus leucura. Taxonomy (NCBI): domain Eukaryota; kingdom Metazoa; phylum Chordata; class Aves; order Galliformes; family Phasianidae; genus Lagopus; species Lagopus leucura. Next base: position 19,959 of record NW_024967080.1, read on the forward strand.
GTGGTCCTGGTGTGGAAGAGCCCGGCTCTGAGCCCAGCCCCATGGGTGCTGCCTCCACGTCTGCACAGCCCAAAAGGCTGTGGGTGCGTGAGCCCAGAGCACGGTTCTGCAAGCACCAGTGCTGTTCAGTGGCAGGAATCATAGAATTGTGTAAGTTGGCGTTTAAGGAAGAGACCTTCAAGATTAAATCCAACCACTGCGGTTCTCAACAAAACAACTTCCGTGTCCACGGCCCCTGCTCTGTGAGCAGTGTTTGTGCAGCGGATCCAAGGGAGGACAAAGGCTGCGGTGTTCCTTGCAGCACTGGGCCTGCGGAACCAACAGCTGTGGGTGCCGGGAGGTGTGCAGGGAAGGCATGCTGAGGGTCGGACAGAGCTTCAGGAAGGGGTGCGGGCAGCGCTGAACTGATGTGGCAGCGATGTGTGCTCACAGGAGGGTTTCTGTTCTCTTCCAGCCGAGTCGGGAGCGGAGCTGCGGACTCCGGACATGACAGCCATATCCCCATCCCTGCGCAACGAGTCCCTGGTGTCCTACGCGTCCATGTCGGAGGAGGAGGAACGGGAAGGCCGGGAGGTGGAGAGGGGCCACGGCGGGGCGGCGGGGCTGCAGCCCGGACCCGAGGCCCCAATGTCAGCAGAGGAGGACATGAAACTGTCCCGCCAAGCCATGCTGATCCGCCGCTGCAGCTCCCAGGGCTCCGTCACCTCCCTGCCCGAGGACCCTCTCAACCCCGCGGACGCTCACTCGGACTGGGGCCACGACGGTGCGTCCGAGCTGCCCGCCCTGGGCCGCGCCGTCGACTCCTCGCACCCCGAGGAGCAGGCGGGGGGCTCGGGCCCGGAGGCGGGCTCTTTGCCCAGGGTACTGATGGGGCCCGCCTGGGAGAAGCCCCCCGACGAGGATCCCCCGGCTCGCTCCCCGCTGCACGGCGGCGCCCTGACCGAGGAGTCGCTGCCCTCCTCTGCCTCTCCCCCAGGCGACGCCCCGGCCGCCCCCGGCCGCGGCCCGGGCTGCTCCCGCCTGCGGGAGGAGCGCCGGGACAGCTGGAGGACTAACATCCATCACCTGCTGGACCTGGAGGAGCAGTGGGACCAGCTGTACCACCAGGAGCTGGCCATGTGGCAGGAGGAGCGAGCCACGCAGCGCGAGGAGCGCGCCCGGGACCGCGAGCTGCAGTTCCGCCTGCTGGGCGTCCTGACGGACATCCGCGACGAGCTGCGCTACCTGCGCCAGGAGCGGGCCGGCGCCCGCCAGAGCCAGGGGCCGCCTCCGGAGCCCCGGCCGGAGCCCGGCCCGCTCCTCGAGCAGCCCAAAGCCGAGCCCGGCTTCCCCGAGCCGCAGGCGGCGAACGCCGGCTGGGCGGAGACCGCCGCGCCCGGCCGCGGCTCCTTCGGTAACCGGGGCCGCGGCCGTCGCAGGGGCCGACCGCGCGGCTCGGCCTCCAGACACAGACGGCTGTTCCTCGCCAACAGCTAGGGCGGGAGGGTGCCGTCCCGCGAAGGACGTGGTGTGCGTACAGCCCTGCCCGGAGCCGCGTGTTGCTCGCGGGGGCCGGGAGGAGGTCGGTGCCCGCCGTGCCGGCACGAAGGTACGGGGCTGCGGGCGGCCGGCACCGTGCGCGCCTGCCCGCCTGCCCGCGTGTGCGAGCCCAGGCTGGGGGTGCAGCGTCGCACACGCGAGGTTCGTGCGCGCGCCGTGCCGATGGGGCGCGCGTGCGACGGCGCATAGTGGAGTAGGATTTTACTACCTTGGGGGGGGTGGGGAAGTGTTAGGAACACTTTTAGTCGCTGGTGGGCGAACATTTTATGCAAATCATTTAATGACCTAATTTGCATATAACCATAAACTTCTGTTTCAAAAAAAAAAAAAAAAAAGGCAAAAAAAGGCAAAAAAAAAAAAAAAAAAGAAGCCATCACTGCATGTGTTGACTCAGTGTTCCCCATCCCCCACGGTCCAAGCGCGGCCCATGCTGGGGTGACAGCGCGGTGTGCTGTCCCCGCGAGGCTGAACGTGTCACCGCGTGTGGGTGATGGCGCTGCAGTCCTTGCTGGGCGGCGCGGGTCCCTTTTGGGAGACAACAAGCAGCCAAAGGAGTGAGACGGGCACCGGGTCTTATTCCTGGTGCCGGTTTGGAAATGCAGGGGGGATGCGGGGAGGGGTGGGCTCTGCGCGCAGCCCAATTCTCAGGGCCAAGAGTTCAGCGAGGGAAAGGAAAATGAGAAACGCCGCGTGTCCCTGCGGGGCTGCTCTGCTTCCAGCCCCTGCTCCGGCTCGGGGGACACCGCCACTGTCCTGGGGTGGCTTTGAGCGGGGACCCCACGGGGCCAGGGCGAAGGCGCGGCAGCCCAGCACGACTTTATTCTGCGTTGCACCGTCCATACAAAACGACACCCCAAGCACTGTACAGAGCGGGACGGCACGGGGAGTAAAAATAAGCGGGGGGATGGGGGGGGGGGGGCAGAGCGGCAGGCGGGGACGGGGACGCGGCCGGCGGCGGCAGCTCCGCCCGTCGTTCCCCGGATTGTCGGGGTTGGGGTGAGCGCGGGGCTGCGAGCGGCTGGCCTCGGCGGGGCCGGCCGCCCGCGTTTGGTACGAAGCTCCGTGGCCGACGCGAGCCGCCGGGGGCGGGGGGGGGGCCCTCAGTCCGCAGCTGCGGGCCGCCCCTCCCTAATCTCCGGGGGGCAACCCGGGGGGCTGCGGCGGCGGCGGGGGTCCGGCTTCGGCCCCGTGCACGCGCTGGTGGTCCTTGAGGGACTCCTTGTAGCGGAAGCTGCGGCCGCAGGCAGGGCACTGGTAGGGCCGCTCGCCCGTGTGGATGCGCTGATGCTTGAGCAGGTTCTGCTTGCGGATGAAGCTCTTCCCGCAGGCGGCGCAGACGAAGGGCCGCTCCCCGGTGTGCAGCCGCTGGTGGTTCTGCAGGTGCTCCTTGCGGCTGTAGCACTTCCCGCACTCGGTGCACTTGTAGGGCCGCTCGCCGCGGTGGATCATCTGGTGCCGCACCAGCCCCGAGTGACAGTTGAAGCTCTTGCCGCACTCGGCGCACGGGTACGGCCGCTCGGCCGCGTGGCTGCGCTGGTGGATGCGGAGGCTTTTCTTCCCGCTGAAGCTCTTCCCGCACTCGGCGCAGCCGTGCGGACGCTCCTCCGACACCGACACCGGCACCGGGACCCCCACCGGCTCGGCCGCCGGCCCCGGTTCGGCGCTCAGCGCTTTGCTCAGTCTGTGCTGCGCTGCCGCGTTGCCCCCGGCCGCCGCCGGCACGGCCTGTCCCTCCGGGGTCCCAAAGCTCGGGGCTGGGAAGAGCAGCTCGCCCGAGGCGCCCGGCAGCACTTCCTCGGGAGGCTCGGCGCGGGGACAGCGCTGCTCCTCCATCTTCACCAGCAGCGCCTCACCGGCTGCGGGGGGAAAGCTTTGGTCAGCAGCTGGCGGGCAGTGGGGCCATACCGACAACGTGCTCTGCACTGCATCCCCGGCATGGAAGCACCGGGGTCGTGGGAACAACGTGGTCTCCAGTGCATCCTGACCATAGAAGGACTGGGGTCACGGCGACAATGTGGACCCCAGGGCACCGTCAGGACAGAGCAGCCTACACACCCTAAAATCCACTCCTGCTTCAACCAGGGCACCGCAGCACACAGGCAGGGCTGTCCTCGCCACCGCCACGATGCCCATCAGGGCACCCCAATGGGGTCTCCCCAATGCCACCCCCAACCCACATCAACACCAGAGCACAGCACCACAGGGGCACGGCCTCACTGCCACTGTGACACCCACTGGGGCAAAATGGGGGCCAAACCCCAGCACATATCGGCACAGTCTGCAGTGGCTGTGGGCTGTTGCTCACCGGGGCCAGGACCAGGGACGGGACCAGGCAGGATTTCCCTCTCTGGCAGCTCCCAGGGTTCCCTGACGCACGGTTCCTCCTCCTGCTTGATCCACGACAAGAAGTCGTGAGCTGTGATCAGGGCGTCTGCACCTGTGGGGAAGGACAGGGATGGGGACATGGGGCTGTGGGGAAGGGACCGTGCTGAGGGACGGCAGATGCTGCGGGCAATGGAGACTTCACCTGCACAGGGGTCGGTGGGCATCCCCCGCTCCTCCCCAAACTGCTGCTCCCCAACAAATGCCACCTCCTGCTTGATCCGGGACAGGATGTCGGAGGTGGAGATCAGCGGCTCTGTGCACAAGGAGAGATTTGGGCGGCGCCGGGCTGCGGCCACCCAACACAGCCCCACACACTGCCCCAGGGTGTCCCCTGTCCCACAGCAGTGACGGGACTGTGTACAGCTCCCCAGTGGAGCTGTGGGTAACCATAGGACATGCCATAGGGGCAGGTGACCATGTGACATCCCATAGGTTGGGCAACCACAGGATATCCCATAGGGATGGGTGGCCACGAGGCATCCCATGGGATGGGTGACCATGGGACATTCCAAGAAGACAGATGACTGCAGGACATGCCACAGGGACAGGTGACCATGGGACATCGCAAAGAGATGAGTGGCCACTGGATATCCCACAGGTGAGCACAGAATGGCCCATGGGGATGGATGACCACAGGACATCCCACGGGGTTGTGTGAACATGGGATGTCCCACGGTGTTGGGTGAACATGGGACATCCCACAGGATTGGGTGAGCACAGGATATCCCGTGGGGTTGGATGACCATGGGACATCCCACAGGGTTGGTGACCACTGGATATTCCATGGTGACAGGTGACCATGTGATAAGGACGGGTGGCCATCAGACATCCTGTATGGTTGCGTGACGACAGGACATCCCATGGGGGTGGGTGACCAGCAGACATCCATCCCATGGGGACAGGTGACTACTGGATGGTGTTGGCTGACGGCAGCCCAGCACACAGGGCCATGTGACAACAGGGTATGCCAAAGCGATGGGGGACCACGGGGTGTCCAATGGGGACGGGTGACCAAGCACAGCCGGTGGGACCGGATGGCCTCAGCACAGCCTGTAGGGACGGGATGCTGGAGGTGTGCACCCTACAGGCAGCGGGGCTGGGGCCGAGACGGTGCCTCACCCGCACAGGCATCTGCCGGCATCTCGCGCTGCTCCAGGTCCTGCTGATCGGGGACGCAGGGCACGTCCCCACGCTCCAGCCGGGGCTGTGTGTCACTCCTGGACAGTGCGGCATCTGCTCGGGGGGACACAACGCACGTCACAGCAGCGGCCGGGCCGTCCCTGTGATGGTGCTGGGGAACGGGCAGGACAGCTGCGATATGGGCCCGACGGGGCCGTGTACCCAGGGAGATGAGCGACTCGTAGTTCTCCTTCACCAGGTTGTTGTACAGCTCCTTCTGCCACTCCTCCAAATTCTTCCACTCCTCCGCCGAGAAGTAGACGGCGATGTCAACAAACGTCACCGGCACCTGAAGGGACAAAACCCTGCAGCTCAGCGCTGCCATCCCGATGGGCTCCGGGACCCCCTGCCCCCCACCTGGCCCCGGCACGGCCCCACCTTGGGCACCTCCCCACGGGGGCCGGGGGGCAGGCGCAGCACCCAGAAGTTCCTGTTCTTCAGCAGGTTCTCCACGTGCTCCAGCCGCCGCTGCAGCAGCCCGTACTCCTGGATGAGGGTGCCCAGCACGGCCCATTTGCTCTCCAGCTGGTTGCCGAACTCCATGGCGGTTTTCTCACAGTCCAGGAGTTTCTTCTCGGCCGTTCCTGAGCGGCCCTCCAGGCTGAGCAGCCGGGTGGCCAGCAGGTCGATCTTCCTCTCCATCGCCTGCACTGTGGCCACCACCGTCCACAGCGACGCCTCGGCTGAGTGCAGCTGTGCCTCCCTCACGTGCGCCCGCTCCGGGAGCAGCGGTGGCTGCAGGGGCATCAGGTGGGGGGGTTCCACGTTCCACTCCTGCACCTGTGTGGGGAGGCACGCGCTGGGGGGCCGCGGCAGCGCTGCTCCTTGTGACCCCGCGTCGTCCCAACCCCGTTCTGTGCCCGAGCCCAGGAGAGGCTGCAGCACGAGTCACGGGGCTGCAGAATCACAGAGCTTGGAGCAGGACCGTCTCGTCCGACCACCAACCCGTCCCCACCAATGCCTGCTCCTACAACCATCGAACCTTCGTGGTTGGACAGGTCCTCCACCACCGTCAATTCCCACCGCGCCCCACCCCCACAGCCCCACTCTGAGAATCACAGAATGAGAGAACCACGAAGGTTGGAAAAGACCTCTGGGATGACGCCCAGCCATCCCCACCAACCCGACTTCCATAGAACCACGCAGGTTGAAGAAGACCTCCAAGATCACCAGGTCCCACCACCGCCCCCTCCGCGCCGTCAGAGGATCACCGAGGATGGAAGACCACCTCTCCAACGACCAGCCACCCATCAGCCCATCCCATCCCATCCCATCCCATCCCATCCCATCCCATCCCATCC
>NW_024967081.1:0-1405 GCF_019238085.1 Lagopus leucura
CACATCCTTCTCTCTAAATTGGACAGGTGTGGATTTGAAGGATGGACTGTTCAGTGGATTAGGAACTAGCTTGCTGGACACAGCCAAAGGTTGTGTGGTTCTGTGTCAGGGTGGAGGTGGGTCACAATCGGTGTCCCTCAGGGGTCAGACCTGGGAGCATCCTGGGATGCTCTTCAACATCTTCATCAGTGACACAGACGATGACATCGAGTGCACCCTCAGAAACTTTGCAGATGACTTGATGTCATCTGACATCTCTCATCTGACAAGTCGGATGACTCCAAATCTTTCGCAAACTTGCTGAGGGTGCACTTGATGCCATCGAGTTAATGCTGAGCGGTGCAGTCAATACATTGGAGTGAAGGGAGGAAGGGAAGCCAACCAGAGAGTCCTGGACAAGTTGGAGAAGTGGGCCCATGTGAACCTAATGAGGTTCAATCAGGCCAAGTGCAAGGTGTTGCTCTTGGGCCAGGGCAATCCCGGGTATTGGGATTGGAAGGAAGATCGCCTTGAAAGCAGCCCTGCAGAGAAGGACTTGGGGGGGCTGGTGGACAAGAAGCTGGACATGAGCCAGCAGCGTGTGCTTGCAGCCTGGAAGGCCAACTGTGTTCTGGCTGCATGAAAAAAGGGGTGGCCAGCAGGGAGAGGAGGTGATTGTCATCCTGTACTCAGCTCTTGTGAGGCCCCATCTGCAGCACTGCATCCAGGTCTGGGGCCCCCAGTACAGGAAGGATGTGGAGCTCATGGAGCGGGTCCAGAGGAGGGCACTGAGATGAGCAGAGGGCTGGAGCAGCTCTCCTGTGAGGAAAGGTTGAGGGAACTAGGCTTGTTTAGCTTGGAGAAGAGAAGGCTTCAGTTAGACCTCTTTGTGGCCTTGCAGTAGGCAGCGTAGAAACAGGAGGCCTTGAAGGCAGCGTAGAAACAGGAGGGGGAACGGCTGTTTGTGAGGGTGCATAGTGATAGGACAAGGGGGAATGGTCTTAAACTGGAACAGGAGAGGTTTAGATTAGATAATAGGAGGAAGTTTTTCCACACAGAAGGTGGTGAGGCACTGGCACAGGTTGCCCAAGGAGGCTGTGGATGCCCCATCCCTGGAGGCATTCAAGGCCAGGCTGGATGTGGCTCTGGGCAGCCTGGGCTGCTGGTTGGTGACCCTGCACACAGCAGTGGGTTGGAACTGGATGAGCATTGTACTCGTTTTCAACCCAGGCTATTCTATCATTCTATGATCTCCCACACCCCTCGCCGTGTTGCTGCAATCCCTGCTTTGAGTGGCTCTACTGGGGCAGGGGGAACCAGAGTGACCCAGAGTTAACTGCATCCAACCTCAAGCACCCTGGGGTTCTGTGAACCCTGCTGGCTCCTTGTCACCAAGACCACAAGCGTGCTGGGAGCTCCCAGGTTG
>NW_024967082.1:0-3251 GCF_019238085.1 Lagopus leucura
AAAAAAAAAAAAAAAAGTGAATTACAGGTGACTACAAGTCACACTAAAGTCACACACATACACTAAAACACATTCTCTTGGAAATTACTTGCATATTATTTTCAGTTTTGCTATTTTTCAATTTTCATTTTTCATTTTTGGTCCAAGCTGAAGTCCTTATATAGTTGTTTCTTATGCTATGCCAGATCATTTCTAAATATATTGCTTTATCTACCACTGTTGTCACAATAAAATAGACTACACTTTATAAAAATGACTTTAGTTAATATCTTTTCATAGAGTGAAGGTCTGGGTGGATGAGAGGACCTATTATGAAGTACATGTTTCAGTGCTCTTTGAATACCTACCAGGCCTGATTGACAGGCAAAACAAGGATCAAGCCTAAGCACGCAAAGTGCATTCAGCATCCAGGAATATTGGGTTTACAAAGTGCACACAGCTGCTTATGTTTATATTCCTATTGTATCCAGTGGGTGTTTGTATGGTGGAGAACTGCGCCCACAGAGACTGCAAGAAAAGCCTTGATACTTCGTCAGCTTCACAACCAAAACTCCTACTCTGATTCTGTATTGCTAAGCTTTTAGCAAGTGTAGAAGGAGACAAGGACAAAGAGAGGAGTAAAGCATAGCACAAATAGAACGCTGTGTTCTTTGAACTTCTTTCAGGGAAAACACTCCAGTTTGCTGAATTCCTATGTGAGCAGACCATGAATACAGTAGTTATCTTATTTATATATGCTTTGTTACATTACTCATACTTTTTATTTCTACTTTACTTCATCCTTCAGGTTAAATCATTGAAAACTTAAGACCTTGTACAGTACGAACTTAGAATTTATTTAATACTTTGACTTCCCAAAACTCAAATACCTCTGATCCATTTGTTTCATGGTGTTAGTTGGCTTAACCTTTTTAGATTTCACCAAACAAAATAACCTGAGCTGCAGCTAGCTGTTTGCCAGAGATCCGAACTATGAAAAGAATAGTAAACAAAGTTACCCAGCTCCTGCAGTATGTTGGGAAAAATATATTTTCTCTCTTGTCTGTATGTCAGACTCCTGCTCCCCTGGCTTTTTACTTAATGCCATGCCCATTCTGCCTGTACATTATGCTTAATTTTCTAGCATTAATCCTGGCAGCTCCTTCTTGAAATGTAGGAAATGCGAGTATAAATAATATTGCAAGCTGTATTCAATATGGTTCTCTTTTCACTATGACTTGCACTGTAGATATGAAATTTTCTGCCTACAAGCTGTTTTTTTTTTCCCTTGGAAAAACCATTGATGTTATGGTAACTACATGAAAGGATCCCCTGTATTAGCACAGTCAGGTTCTTTCTACATATTTTAAAATATAACTTATTTCATTTTGATACAGCACTGCGGCTTTTAATTTTTTTTTTTTTTCTCAACAAAATGAGACAGAAAGGTAGCAGCCATACTGTACAGCAACCCTGCTTGCAGCAAATAATAGAAGACATTACTTACAAGTAGAGAACTTCAGCAGTTCTGAGAACAAGTTGAGGCTTATGGGAAATAGCTGAGTGGCAAAACTTGGTGACTTTTAAATAAGGTTCAAGAGATGAAATTTCACCTTATGGTTCTGGTTTTTTTTTTTTTTTTAATTGTTTGCTTTTTTTCTCCAGGTTTGTAAAAGAGCATCATGTTCAAGTAGGATGTTAATATTCTAAAGAAAGCACGGAAAAAGAGTCAGAGAAATGAAAAGGATGGTAAATAAGACTTCTCATGAAGGATATGGAGCGTGCAGCCAATTTTGTTTATCACAGAGAAGTTAAATGGGAGTCGCACTTGCAAATTCCTGCAAGGAATCAGAAATGTAACAGTATGGAGCTCCATTAGGGACACAAGAGCATGGAACGAATCAGTTGCAAATGTAACCAAACTCAGGTCTCCTCAGTGCAAACCTGACTAATTACTTTCAACAAAAAAGATCATGAACTGTTTTTAGCATCTGGAGTGATCTGTGGTAGATTCTCCTTTGTGGGTCCAAACACCTTGCCCCAGCTAGCAAGGAGAACACCTGCCTAGCTCTGTGTGTGACCTACAGCTTTGTTGCTCCAAGTTTATTGGGAAGCAGTGCAGCATGATTGTGAAGCTGGATTTCTCTGAGCAACCATGCTCAGTTATGGCCATGAAGCTCCTATGGTAACACACTGCAGACCTAAGGTAGAGGAGGGCAAGGGGCCACACAGGATAGTCTTTCAAATAGACTGCACAGCCCAGCAGGACCTGTGGGGTCCTGGCAGGGTGCGTGGCAAGTGCCAGACATTTGGTATGTGGGACACTTGTGACAAACAGTGCTTTGCTTCTATGGGTGAAGGAGTGACAATCTTTTCGACTCCTCACATCTAGGGAAACTACATGAGAAATTTGTCCATGTTCTAACAGTGGGTTTCGTTTTTTGTTTTCTGTTTTTTTTTTTAATGATAGGAACACGTGACCAATAGAGAAGACAAAGAGCCCTGATTTATTCTGTGTGAATCACTAAACACCCTTCAACTCATGATAACACTGAAACTTACTGACCCAGCTGGGTTAGGTTCAGTTTCCATATGATATGCTTGTGCTATTTGAATCACATTTTGGATAGCTTAATTTAAAGTGGAGAGGCTTTGCATTATTGGTGCCCTCCAATGCCTCCAATGTCTTTGCTCAGGTCTCCCAATTATCCTCAGGTCAAAGCAGAAACCTTGTTCAGTCAGTCACCACAGCTCTCTCATATCAAAGAAAGTTCCAGTCAGAGCCAGAAGAAATTGTTTCAAATAACATCTCCTTACATCTGTGAGTTCTGAGGGTTTGGTTTTCTGAAATATATACAAAACCATGTACAGACATGAAAAGAGAGAGAATGTTTACCAGGTAAGTATGATTTCCAGCCTCTTAACAGCTCCAAAAACACTGTGAGGAAGATTTTATGGTGAACATTTTTCAATTTAGCACAATTGCTAGAGCTGAATATTTGACCCATTTTCCTTGGAGGAATATTTTGAATGGATTTTTAAACAGCATCTATCCCTTTATTCTTGTGAAAACTGGAGTTGGAGTAGTGACTTCCTTCCTTCCTTCCTTCCTTCCTTCCTTCCTTCCTTCCTTCCTTCCTTCCTTCCTTCCTTCCTTCCTTCCTTCCTTCCTTCCTTCCTTCCTTCCTTCCTTCCTTCCTTCCTTCCTTCCTTCCTTCCTTCCTTCCTTCCTTCCTTCCTTCCTTCCTTCCTTCCTTCCTTCCTTCCTTCCT
>NW_024967083.1:0-422 GCF_019238085.1 Lagopus leucura
CGCTGTGGGGCTCTGCGGGTATCTATGGGGCTCTATGGGTTGCTGTGGGTATCTGTGGGGCTCTATGGGTCGCTATGGGGCTCTGTGTGTATCTTCGGGGCTCTACGGGTCACTATGGGGCTCTATGGGTCGCTATGGGTCTCTGTGTCTATCTATGGGGCTCTATGGGTGGCTGTAGGTATCTATGGGGCTCTATGGGTGTCTGTGGGTCTCTGTGTATCTATGGGGCTCTATGGGTCTCTCTGTGTATCTATGGGGCTCTATGGGTCGCTGTGGATATCTGTGGGTCTCTATGGGTCGCTATGGGGCTCTGGGTTGCTGTGGGGCTCTGTGTGTATCTATGGGGCTCTATGGGTCGCTATGGGGCTCTGTGTGTATGGGGCTCTATGGGTCGCTATGGGGCTCTGCGTGTATCTATAGTG
>NW_024967083.1:432-1148 GCF_019238085.1 Lagopus leucura
GGTCGCTATGGGGCTCTGCGTGTATCTATAGTGCTCTATGGGTCGCTGTGGGTATCTGTGGGTCTCTATGGGTCGCTATGGGGCTCTATGGGTCGCTGTGGGTCTCTGTGTGTATCTATGGGGCTCTATGGGTCGCTGTGGGGCTCTGTGTGTATCTCTGGGTCGCTATGGGGCTCTATGGGTCGCTATGGGGCTCTATTGGTCTCTATGGGTTGCTCTGGGGCTCTATGGGTCACTATGGGACTCTGTTGTATCTATGGGTCTCTATGGGTCGCTATGGGGCTCTATGGGTCACTATGGGACTCTGTTGTATCTATGGGGCTCTATGGGTCGCTGTGGGGCTCTGCGTGTATCTATGGGGCTCTGTGGGTCTCTATGGGTTGCTCTGGGTCTCTATGGGTCGCTATGGGGCTCTGTTGTATCTATGGGTCTCTATGGGTCACTATGGGACTCTGTTGTATCTATGGGTCTCTATGGGTCGCTATGGGGCTCTGTTGTATCTGTGGGTCTCTATGGGTCGCTGTGGGGCTCTATGGGTCCCTATGGGTTGCTCTGGGGCTCTATGGGTCACTATGGGGCTCTGTGTGTATCTATGGGTCTCTATGGGTCTCTATGGGTCGCTATGGGGCTCTATGGGTCGCTATGGGTTGCTCTGGGTCTCTATGGGTTGCTATGGGGCTCTGTTGTATCTATGGGTCTCTATGGGTCACTATGGG
>NW_024967084.1:0-584 GCF_019238085.1 Lagopus leucura
CCCCCATTCCTTCTGATTTCGCGCATTTCCCCCCAACTTTTTCCCAGTATCCCCCGTTTTCGCCCCAAAAAGACCCGGATTTTCCGCCATCTTGTGCTCTGCACGAGGGTTCCGCACCCCCATCCTTTATTTACCAGGCAGTTTCTGCAGCGTGCGCTGGCTGAAGCGCATGGGCAGCGCTTCGTGCACCACCATGCAGGCGTAAACCGTTCCGCCGCGCCAACCGTTGGCCTCCACGCTCATCTTACTGTACACGAAGAATGTTTCACCTTCACTTCCGTTGCCGCCATTACCGGATCTTTCTTCCGGGAGGACGGAAGTGGTGACGTATTCCTTGCTCGGGACGTTGTGGTGATTGCGGAGCCACCGGATCTCGATGTCACGCGGGCGGAAACCGCGGGCCAGGCAACCCAAGGTGACGCGGGATTGGGAGAGCTCTTCCGGGTGAGGGGGGAAGGGGTAGATGTGAGGTGGGCTGCTGGGTCCTGGAAGGGGAAAAGGGAGAAATCAGGTCCCGGAAGCGGAAAGGGGGGGGGATTGCGGCCATTTTGGGGTTGATTTGGGGTCATTTGGAGGCCATTTTG
>NW_024967084.1:684-1393 GCF_019238085.1 Lagopus leucura
TTGCGGCCATTTTGGGGTTGATTTGGGGTCATTTGGAGGCCATTTTGGGGTCGGAAGTGGGAATTTGGGGCCTGGAAGGGGAAAAAGAAGCAAATCCTCCCAATTTTCCCCCTTTTTTGCCCCTTTTCTCCAGATTTTCTCCATTCTGGGTCAAATTTTCCCAATTCTGGGTCAGAATTTCTCACTTCCGGGCAAATTTTCCCAATTTTGGGTCCGATTTTGCCACTTTGGGGTCAAATTTCCCCACTTCTGAGCCCATTTTTTCCCATTTTTCCCCCCTTTTCCCCCTTCCTGCCCCCATCTCCCCCCACCTGTGTGCCTGTAGACGCTCCTGCTGAGCGGCAGCGGCAGCTCCTCGTGCTGCACGGTGCAGGTGAACCTTTCCCCGGCCAACCAATCCTGGGTGCTGATGGGAACGGCGCTGCTGGCGCTGTAGGTGCCGTTGAAGTGCTCCTGGAGGATCATGGGATCGGGACGGAGGTTGCCGCCTTTCTCCCTGGTCCAGGTGAGGCTGAGGCTGGAATCGCTGGGCAGGTTGACCACCAAACATTTCAGTTTGGCATCCAGGCCGATGTAGAGATCGCCGGGGCTCGGGGGGAGGGCGTAGAGTTGGATGGGGCTGCAGGTCTGAGTTGGGCCTGCAGGGGGAGACAGAGAGAAATCGGGGGTCAGGAGGGGATTGGGGGGAGAAATGGGGGGGAAATGGGGG
>NW_024967085.1:0-68000 GCF_019238085.1 Lagopus leucura
AGGGCTGTGAGCAAAATCAGTCCCATGGGTGGGCTTGCTTTTGCCCAAGGCTGGGGTAAAGCAAAAAGTTTTATGTCCCTCATACATTTTTATGTACTATAAGGCCTCTATCACCTCCTATGGTACGTAAGAGGCTGGATTGGGCTGGGCCATCTCAATTGGCAGATCCCAGAGTGTTGACTAAGCAAGTGACTTGTGCTATATGTTTATCCCAGTGCTTGAATGTTCTGCCAACTATTGCTTTCAGCATTGTTTTGAACACTCCAAAATATAAATTGACTTTTCAAGAAGCTGATGCATCATAGAGTATATGATATATCCACTCAGTGCCATGCTCTTTGGCCCAGGTACTTATGAGAGTATTTTTAAAATGAGTTCCTTTATCCTAAGGTTTGCTATTCTACCCTTTTTTTTTTTTGGAGGTATGGGGCACAGGGTGTGTTTCCAGACATCAGGTGTTTTCTTCCACCATTGCAAGCCCACTACGCTTTCCATGGCAGATTTGAGGCAGTGTGATAGAATCCACCTCCAGGCCTCCCCATATTTATATTTCATCCATTGTCCCCCGTGCAAAAGAGGCTTCATGAGCTTGGCTTGCTTAATTGAAGCACCAGTTTGACATTCACGGATAACCTGTGCAATAGTGTCTATGGTCATGCCCATGCCCTTGATCCTGAGCCCATCCGTATGTTGCACACCTTCCTTGATGGCTTCTGGTGTCATGAGGCCACTGAGGTAGAAATAGCTTTCTGTTACGTTGCTGGTGCAGATCTAGAGCATGGGACAGTCGACACACCTTGTGGACTGTTTCACATTTGAAAGCCTTTCTTTGGAGCTGTTTACTTTCAAACAGAAAGGCCTAGGAAGTTTCCTGGCTGAAGACTGGCTGGTGCACCGCTGCTGAAGATCACCACTCCCTGACCCCAAGACAGTGCTGGATCAAAGAGTGGTTAACTGCTTTGCTTTGCTGTCGCTAGGAAAAATTCTGCTCCAAGAAGCTTGCTTGATCATCTTTATTCCAAAAAGTGACAGAGAAGAGTCCTCAGCTTTAATTCAATAATGGGAGAGTCCACTGGCATATAATGAAATGCTTTATACGGCTTCTTGGTGGAATGTTAGATGAAGCTGCCATTGACATGAGGAGCAAAGACCATGCTCAGCTAGAAGAATAGCCAAAATCAAGAATTACCATAGGCATTGAAGATCTTTCATGCAAGTCAAGCCCACATCTGCAGGCTCTTCTCAATGCCACGTTCTCAGCACTCTCTGCCCTGTTTTTTCCATCCTCACAGCAGTCCTCTCTGCCTAACTTTCACAGGCAGAAAAAAATTGGTGAGCTCTTCTGCTTAGGTGCAAGCAAGGAGACGCCATGTGTGGGAAAAGCGAGAAATGTGTGCTTCTGTGGAAGTACAGAGAAGTGGGCTGCACGAGATACCCACTAGCAGACCAACCCCACGGCAGCATGACAAATGGCAGCAGACACTGTCCTCTTTCATCACCACCAAAAGTGCAGAGGAGATCCATAGTTAATGTGTTTCCCAGATCCGTTGCCTAAATGAACATGTCTAAGCCAAAGAGAAGGTTGCCCAGGAGCTGACAGAAGTGACTGATCTAGCTTTGGCCTGCTTGGTGTATGTCCGCACTCAGTCCTTGATTTTCCACACAGGAACTTCCTGGTCAGTTTGTGCCATCTCTGAATTTAGTCGACAGACACATGAGTTTTGTGCATCAGTTCCAACTGATGAACTTGAGAAACTTCAGAAAACCTCAGGGTCTTCTGGAGACGAGGTCCAGGTGCACTGAGGAATGCCCAGCGACCCTCTGAGTGAGGCCTCTTGTGAGGCCCTATCTGGAGTACTGCGTCCAGGTCTGAGACCCACAGTACAACAAAGACACAGAATTCT
This sequence comes from Lagopus leucura, assembly GCF_019238085.1. Lineage (NCBI taxonomy): Eukaryota > Metazoa > Chordata > Aves > Galliformes > Phasianidae > Lagopus > Lagopus leucura. The sequence continues at coordinate 1,905 of NW_024967085.1, forward strand.
TGGAAAGAGTCCATAGGAGGGCCACTAAGATGATCAGAGGGCTGAAGCTTTCTCTCCCATGAAGAAAAGTTGAGGTAACTGGGATTGTTTAACATGGAGGCTCTAGAGAGACCTCAGTGTGTCCTTGTAGTACTTGAAGGGAGCATATAAACAGGAGGGGAAATGGCTGCTTAGAAGGGTGGATAGTGACAGGACAAGGGGGAATGGTTTCAATCTAAGGGGAGATTTAGGTTAGATATTAGGAGGAAGGTTTTCACTTAGATGGTGGTGACGCACTGGAAGAGGTTGCCCAGAGAGATTGTGGATGCCCCATCCCTGGAGGCATTCAAGGCCAGGCTGGATGTGGCTCTGGGCAGCCTGGTCTGGTGGTTGGTGACCCTGCACATAGCAGGGGGCTGAAACTAGATGATCTTTGAGGTCTTTTTCAACCCAGGCCATTCTGTGATTCTGAGATTCTAGAACAATTCAAAACTAATTGGAGTAACAGCTGCCTCTGAGACAGCTTAATCTTAAATGGTAGAAGACATCTGGACCAGTCTGCAGTCCCAAGTGCCTGGAAATTGTGACATGGAGCGTCATTGCAACCTGGCTCAAATTAAATCACTACTGTTGCATATGCAGCTTATCAACAATGGTTCTAAAACCTTGGGCTTACAAGTCTTCCAGTTAACACAGTCACAAACAGACCCACTCTGCTATCCCCAGTTCATACCACATCTCCTCTGTCATTTCAGCTGGCAATTCAAATAAATATTCATTATTTTACCAAGGACTTGCCTCAAGTCAAATAATTACAAAAATTATTCTCAGTGTACGTTTTTTTTGGTAAATTATGAAATATTTAACATGGTTCTGTAACACTGGAATTGAAATAACTGCACTTGCATATAGTGTGGTATTGGAGATCTTTTAGAGTACCTGTGAATAAATTGAGGGCCCTGGAATGGTGGAAGAGAGTGTATGCTAAAAACCTGAGTTTCCTGTTACAGAAATATCATGACAATACAGAAGTGAACTTTGACATCAGCAGAAATGTGTGGAAGGTATGGCATGAATCTCTTGTACAACTTGGAGACCCTTGTGACACAGAAGCAAATCCTAAAATATGATATCTAACAAAACAAGAGCATGTGGCAGTTATTAGCAGCTAGTTCAGTTAGAAGAGAAGCTGGGGAGGAAAACAAGGCACAGGAGATCTTGCTGTTTGATGTCACTCAGGGCAAAGCATCACACTTGCACAGTTTCTGCTGTGTAACACCGGAATTAACTGTGTTTGGCCAACACTGTATCACTGACCAGAACAAATCCAGCTTATGAGATCACTGTATTATATTGTTCCTAGCATACTTCTTCAGCCTTCACAGTACTTCACGAGTGTGTGCCCATTTTGGAATTTGCCTCCATATGAATGAAGAGAGAACCTCTCCAGACAGAATGTCTTAACCCTCGTTAAGTCCATGTTCACTTTTTTTGATCATCTTCTTCTCTTTATTTGCCCAGAAATGCTTTCCATTATGGCTTGCTCAAATTTTTCCTAGGGACACAAAAAAGCCTGACCTATGTGTAGTTTCTCAGGTCTTTCTTTTTACTGTTTCATAGATGAACATATTGTTACTTTTTTCCTACTTGTCTGGTTCTCTGACCTGCATGATCTGTCGTAGATGATGTCAGCCAAATTTTTACCTCTCTCAGCTGCATTACCTCAGGTCCCATAAACTTGCAAATACTGAGATTGTAATGATGGTCCCTAGCTCAGCCCATCTCTACTGTTGGTAAGAATTGTGTATCCACATATCCCATTCTTCTAAAATTTCTGATAAATTGTGCTTTGATTAAGTGAGCATTTCCTTGAATCTTTTTGTCCAAATACAGCTTTTCATTTTTACTTTTATTTTATTTTGATTGTGGTTATATATTTCACTTGTTAGAGATGACTTCTCTACCATTTGACACAAGTACAATGCAGCTGCAAATAAAAATACTTTTTTTCCCATATAGATGTCATTAAAATATTTTTTTGTAGGTGAATGAATTCAGGTTCTGCACCAACAATGCAGAACCTGATTCAAACTACCAAAAAATCTCAGAGGAAATCCTAAATCGTTAAGTGAATAGATAGAATAAAAGCCAGTATTATTCATCATTGTTTGAAGCACTATTTGTTGCTCAAAAGTGAAATTCAGTGGAAAACAAAACAAAGCAAAACACACAAAGTAGTGCATTCTGCCATGGGTGCGTGTGAGCTTTCAGTGCGCATGGATGATTACACGGCTTCAGCGACACTCGCAGAGAGGCAAGGCATCAAGTACCGATAGCTGTGGAAGATGTGCCACCTGGTGGAAAAACAGCAGCAGCTCAGGGGGCTGACAGCTCTTCAGAAGCGATGTGGAAAACCTTTTGAAAGCTTTTTAAAATCGCGGGTTCTGACACGGAAGCAGGCAAAACACAAACCAGTGAACAGAGGAGGAGAAGAGGGAACACAGTCACTGATGTTGCCATGTGTAGCTCACACAGATAATGTGGCAAAAGCAGCAGTCTTCAGCTTTCAGGCCTGACTCCTGACTTCAGGCAAAATTTCCCCTGAAGTGAGTGGAAGTTCTAGCTGAATGAAAAACAAGACTGGTTTAACGTGAGTTTGGCCTCACTGTACCCTTGCAGAGCAACACATTGCATTCAGGAAGGATATGCAAGTTCCAGCACTAAACCAATGACAAAGCTGATTTTGAAATGGTTTTAATGATAGACAATCTGCATACCAATTGACTCATTTGCGTATACGAATGCTTGGAACAATACCAGAGAAATATGTAGAAAGTCTGTAATGCTCTATGACAATAGCTTCCAAGTATGCTGACCTTTGGTAAATGAAACAAACAGAAAGTACAGTACTCTTTTGATGAGGCATTAATGAAAGATTAAGAATGGATACAGCTGCATCACACGAGCACTTTGTTAGATGTACTATTTTCCCTCCATGCCTTTTCCATAATTACAAAAGAAGCACTCTGCAAGGCAGTCAACAAGCATATGGTGTACATGTTTCCATTTGGCTGCAAGCAGGCTGTACAGAGCAGCACAACGTGGCCTGACCCCAGGGGTGCAGGGGAGGCCAGCCCCAGGATGGGCAGTGCTGTAGCTGTGGGTGCTCCTGTGCTGTTCTCAGGGCATCCTAGCTGGGAATGAGGGAGAAGTCAGGATGGCAAGTGGTCCTGCACGCCTCTGTGGGTAAGACATCAGAAATACATCCCAGCCAACCACATTGCTGTCATGCACTAAAGTAGGGTACACAGGAGACACGAATACAAAACCTAGGGAAAAAAAAAAAACAAACAGTAAGTGAATGGAAAGGACATGAACACTCATACAACTACTGTGTCATCAGGGCTGTGATGCTGCTTTTAACAGCTGCAGAGAGCTGGAGGGGTTTGTTGGCTGTACTGCAGCCTTACTATGTGCAAAGCAATCCTCTAATGTACAGCTGACCCCATCCATTCAAAAGATGCCAGCTGTTTGAAGTAGTCCCCAAATCCTCACTGGGTGAGCAGTAACTGTACATTTTTGTTCTTACCCCATTGTGTTCCCTTGCTATCCAATTCCAGAGCAGGGAGGCATGGTATGTATCTGTGAAAAAATAAACTATGTGTTTTTTCCTTTTTTTATATCATTGTATTATGTTTCTTGTAAGATTATTTGTAAAAAATGTGTTCTGCAAGATAGAAGCTGTTAATATGCCCAGAGACTTTCTATTTTAATGAAATAACTTTAAAAAGTTCAGTTCAGACACAACTGATCTTTTTCTTGACTCTTCCCACTGCCGCAGACCCAAGATAAGATACCATGGAGCCGGGGAAAAGATTGCCTTTTCTGTTTATTTGTTTGTTTCTTCTGCAAAGGCAGATTGTCCGGTTGGATCCTGGGTGTGGATCCGGAGTATACAATCCATACTAAGAATAATTAATCCCACTTTTCAGCTTAGTATTTAGTGCTTCTGATTCCATCTCTTGTTCTTGTTCGTAAAAGACTACTAAGGGTCACACTAGCATTTCCACGTTGCTGTACTAAAAGTGGATAAAACACAAGCTTTGAATGTCTCATAGTTCTGCGGTCTTTGAGGCCAAGCAAGTTAACTTGCCTCCTCTCCTGTCTGAAGAATCTTGAAAAAGATTGCTTGGATGGTGTGGTCAGCCTCTTGTTTTCATTTATTTTTAATGCAGGTTATTTCAGTGATCTTCCTTGGAACTAATCCAAGCTAGCAACGATGTTGGCACAGATACATGTGACTGCAGCAAAGAGATGGGAACAAAAAGGCGTGTATCTTAAAAGTATATTATTTTACAATTAGTTTTGATAGAATTGTAGAATCACAGAATGATTTGGGTTGAAAGGGGCCTTAAAGGTCATCTAGTTCCGGCCCTCAGACATGGACAGGGCTGCAACCCACTAGCTCAGGCTGCTCAGGGCCCCATCCAGCCTGGCCTTGAATGTCTCCAGGGATCATAGCTTCTCTCTGCAGCCTGTGCCATTGTCTCACCTCTTTCATAATAATTTCTTTCTTTCTACTATCTAATCTAAATCTACTCTCTCCTAGTTTAAAGACATTAGCCCTTCTCCTATCACTGCGCCTCTCTTCACATTTCCTGTGTGCCCCATTTAGGCTGGAAAGCTCTTCTTCTCTAGTCTCAATAACCCCAGCTGCAGTGTGTGATGAACACACCTGATGGCTTCTTAAAGCACCTTCCAGAGCAACACATACATTTTTAAAACAACTTTCTCCCAGTCCCTAGTTATTACACTAAATCCAAATTATTTAGTTATATGTTCAGTGCTTATCCTGGTAATTGTTGAGAAAATCAGATGGTTGCAGTCAACATAAACTTATCCAGAGCTTCTAAGAATTTCAAGTTCTCAACTGAGTTCTCAACTGAGCAAGTAGCAAAAGGTGACAACATGTACATTTTCACCAAGTGCTGTAGGTTGAAGTGCTTTATCTATTTACCTTTTATCAAAAGAGGTGAAAGGTAGAAGTCATATAAACCTAACATATCAGAGCTTTATTAAGAGGAAATGTAGGATTAGTCACGCCAATAGTGAAGACTGATCCTGAACATCCTTGGTCAGTGTTTGTAAAAATCCTGTATTTTACAAGGCAGTGTTTTAGAAGAGCATGCAGAAAATCTCAGAACACACTTTTGCCTTAAAAATGGGAAACAAATTCTGACCATACATTTCGTATATCTCATTAGCTGGAATGCATAACTGAGAAAGAAAGTTTTCTGCAATGTAGACTACCTTTGTTCTTTACAGATGCCTCCATCTGGGCTGTCTTTTGGAAATTGGTATCCCCTTTTTTTTTTTAAACAGCCTGCCTAATGAAAACTGGATTGATTTTCTTCCTCACTTTGAAACCCTCTGAAATACATAAATTGCCATACTGGCTCAGCCCCAGTCTTGGTTTATTGCCCTGCTCTGTGCTTGCATACTCCAAAGGAATCATGGAAATGCAGCAGATATGGAATGTCATTCTGTGCACTAAAACAGGATCTAGGATACTCAAACTGTTCATGAGAAATGTTTGTTTCTCCTATTCTTAGAGAGCTCCAGCAGTAGAAATGCTACAGTGCTGTGATTTACACCCTTCCAGTATTTTGCCATTGGATTATAACGTTTATTGGCTTCAATCTCTGGAGCAGAATAATCTGCAGGGGTTCTCTTCCCTCGCTTGGGGGATTTTCAAGCCAGCTGGGGATTTCCAAGTAATTCAAGCAGGAAGGCAGCCCTGAAGGTCAGTAAATTATAGCTGTTGAATGTCCAGACAAGAAGAGACAGTGAATTGCATAGTTGGAGGTAAATGGAAAAGAGAAAGATGGAAGTGATTGATTACAATAGATGGTGAACGGAGACTGCTGTGACTGAAACCAAAGGCTTTGGATTCCCACGTTTCTTTCTAAGCCATCCCACACTTGTTTCAAGTCCACCGAAGAGAAGCAAACTAAAGCTGTATGGACGTGGATCTGGACATGCTCATGCATTTTGGTAAAAGTGAGTGTGCTACTGTTAGATACAATTTATGATCCTCTAATTCATGTAGGAATTAGGAAGAAGGCTAGGAGAAAGTGTCTAATGTCACAGAGAGTAAAAGTTTGTTAAAGCTCAAACATTTTTTTCATAGAAAGCCTTATTAAAGATAACTTGCATTACAGATTGCTGATCTATTTAACTTTGAAAGTATACTTAGTTATATAAAGAGACATGCAATTTGGCAATAGATACTGCATATAACATAATCACTTGTTTTAAAACACAAATGATGCTGACTATTATAATGTGAACTGTTTTCCAGATGAAAAGAATTAAAGGGATATAATTGGAGAAGTACGCAACAGTGGCTAATATGCTATTATTTGCAAAGAGATATTACAACTTATAATCTTCTTTCATGGGTTTATGTTGTTAGTGTTTAATCAGGCGAGTGAGTTTATTCAGGTGTTAAACCATTCTATTAGCAAGGAAAATTGCACTATTATTTACTGAGCTGCTTTGTAATATATTGTTGGATTTTTTAGTTTCTGTTTCTCATCTTTGTGCCATTTATGTAATTGTCCTTTCTACTTTTGCCTTGTAGAAAGGCTTGTAAAGTGTCACTAGGGCAGATTAGCTATGTCAAATTTCAGAGTGTTTTTTCAGATGTTCTGTGAAATAACCTTGTTTTCTATCTTTTTTTATTGGAAGGCATCACAGCTACAAACTTCCATCTTTGATTTTTATCAGCTTCCCACTGACATCCCCAGTCATCTCCAGCACTCCATGATGACAGAGTCAGAGAAGAATTGGTAAAGAAGTGTTTTCTCCAGAGCCCAGGTATCAGGAAATTTATGGTGATGAGGCTGGGCCAAGTCAAGCCAGAAGGTCAGCCCACAAGTCAGGGTCTAAGTATGTTCAGCAGCAGTGTGGTGGGGCAGAAGCTGGACTCTAGTGCAGACTGGGGATGAACTCATGGGGTTTCTAAATGTAGAGCCTCAGTCTCGTGCTTGAAGGTAAGTGGTGAGTTTCCACAGCTGCCTGAGAACTGTGCTATGTGCAGACATAGAAGGTCATTAGACAGCCTGCAGTCCTGAGCAGCCTTCCCATCTCCTTGGAAGAAAGGTGGTGGGCTTATGGACCTGGTTCATCATCATGCATGTTCACATTTTAATTCCTAATACAAATGAGAGAACACACTCATTATTTACTAACATGCAATAAAATAATTGAAAACACTAAGTTTTAAAAAAGATGTACAATACACATTATAGAAGGGAAAGAACATGTTCCTCTCCATTATTCTAGTAAAGGAAGAAATGTAGAGGCCTGGCTGTGGATTGATCATGTGTGGGTGGAATAGCTGGCAGAGCAATCTGGCTGTGGAGTTAATCTACTTTGTGGTGTGTTTTGAAGACAGTCTTGCATAGAAAAGTTCAGGGAAAGCTGTCAAGAAAGGACAAGATTCAGCGTACTGTTACACACAGTTTTAATGACCCATAACCTTACAGGGGGATACTGGTAGATAAAGCATCTGCTGTGGTACCCATCAAAATGCCGCAGTGTGCATCAGGTTAGTGAACATCTCTGACCTAGAGATCGTCGCTGTCCTTGTTTTAGGTTTTCTCTTGTACAGGAAGGATGCATTTCATCCAAAGTGAAGCCATTAGTATTTAATTACCAGACACTACTCAGAAGACGGATAGTTATTTTTCCTTCTAGTATTTCTTCTATTTTCTTCTAGTATTATTCAGCTTGGCTGTAAAAAAAAAATGTCTTCTCCAAAATAGTGGTCAGGTGCTGGAACAGGCTGCTCAGGGAGGTGGTTGAGTCACCGTCTCTGGAAGTATTCAAGAAACATTTAGATGTTGTACTAAAGGACGTGGTTTAGTGGGGAAATATTAGTGGTAGGTGGGTGGTTGGACTGGATGACACTGAAGGTCTTTTCCAACCGTGGCGATCCTATGATTTTATGATTCTATACTTACAGTTGGAAACAGCAATTCCTCATTATGATTACATCCACTGCTGTTAGCAGGAAAATCAGAAGGGAAAATCCACAGGATATGAACAATAGAAAAAGCAGTCTGGATACAAGAGCAGACAAACTGTCTGCACATATTATAGAAATGGGAATGGCCCTTTTCTATGAAAAAGCAGTGCTATACCATATAGTTAACCTGACAACATGAAATTAGAGTATAAAATGATTGCCAGTCATTTAGCTCACTTTTGTCACCTTTGAAGATGTCACAGAATCTAACATTCTAGTTCTATACGTAGAAATGCAGTCAGTATGGACTTCATTCTAAAATAAATTGGCAAACTGGATTAAAAGGACCAAGTGTAATGCAAGATGAGAAAGATCTTGATAAATTAATTATAGGTATATTCAGTCACATGGAGTAAAAAGAATTTTCATTTAAAAAAGGGAATTCTCAGTGAAGTCAGTGAAAAGACTCCTGTTGCTTTTTGTCAAGTGAGAAATTCACTCAAAATTATTGAATATTTGTTAGGAACTCTTGCAAATGTGAGATTTTAGGGCTTACTCTTGCAAAGTGTTGAAACATTTGTGAAGATTCAGTGAGTACATCAATGAACAGATCCTCTTGTTTACATTTTAAAACATGTTGCAGAGCACTTTTTTAGAGCTGGCTTAAAATCTTTGTTAAATGCATTCTTTCCAACAGAGAACAGATCTGTATTATTTCCTCAGACGTCATGATTTCAGATCAGATGATTTTGTACAGATTAAAAAAAAAAACCAAAACAGCAGATGAGCAGGATCACATAGTTTGGGGATAGGGCTCAGTAGGTTAAGTCAGGATATCCTAACACAGGGCCTTGGGTTATAAAATCATAGAATCAAAGAATATTCCGAGTTGGAAGGGACCCATAGGAACTCCTAGCTCCACACAGGACCTCCCAAAAATAAGACCATAATGGTATCTGCTTCTTTGTTTTGCCTGTGTGGCTCCTTTGAGAAGGGAGGTGATAAGAAAAGAACTTTCCTTCCAAACTTGCTCACAAGGTGAAAAAGTCTAGTATGCTCCTTGTGAACATTTTTAGCGAATATGTTTAGACCATAATGCAGACAATCCTCCAAGTCTATGGATGTTGGCTCTTGATTTTTATATGGAAGGGCAACAAGACTTTGAAACAGGTAAGAAGCTATTGGTAGAAGTTCAGCTAGTTGGCAAAGCAAGTGTTCTAGCAGTCAGATTATAACAATCTTGAAAATGAACTGTTATGAATTTCAAACTTGTCTTTGCTGATAGCATCCCATCTTCCACATATACTTTACTAAGAACATCCACTGAAATGCAAACATTTCTAGAAACTACGGGCATTATCCTTTATAAACTTTACACTTCTTTGCTACACCTTATTTCTGTCAAATGTGATCCTAATTGTCTGATGTTTAATGCCATCCATCAGACCAATTTTTAATTCCTCACATAGTGTTTCAAGAACTCTGATCCCTAATTTAATTAATGAGTCATTGTTTTCTACATTATTAACTGCATCTATTCCTCTTCATTTTTTTTTTTTAACAAGAGCAGATTTTTTTCTGTCTCTGAAAATAAGTAGCGCAAATTGGTTGTGATGCTCAAAAGTTTTGCTTTTAAGCCACTCTATCCTCCCCTTCTCTACCCTTAGGCAATGAGCTACATGTGACCCCCTTTAAAACCTGCTAAGCTCTCACTTGGACAGAGCCTGCTACAAACTATTCTACCTGTAGGCTTTCTTTTATGTAATGACATTAAAGTCTGTCTCATCCCGCTTGGTGTGTTGCAAATAAGGTGAATCTTTGGAATCCCATGGAATAGGGCGCTCCCTGCTCTCCAGAGGTCATCAGACCAGTGGAGTCGGACAGTGATCCAGAGGGATAGTGCAAGACAATGTATTCAGTGTTCTAAGTACAACTAATCAGCTACTTTGAGGCAGAACTAGGCAATTTTCTAAGAATAGTTAGTAAGCAGCATGAAAAATGGTACTTGCCATAGATGTTATTTCCTTATCAACTACTTCAAGGCAAATTTAGGAAATGGCTGCTTGAAGAAAAGTAAGTGAAAAGAGATTGAGAGAAAAGAGGAGGGGAGAAAGAAACAGAGAAAGAGAGATTTCAAGGTAGAGATATTTCATCAGTCCTGGATCCATCACTGTTTTGAGTCTGAAGTCTCAATCCAAAGGTAAACGTATATGTTCACCATTATATAGTCTCACTGGGCTGAGACTGCCCTTTGGGGTAGCAGTCCACTTGTGTATTCAGGAGTTTTCTAACAAGGGTCTTTGTCATGCCCTTCCTTCCTTTTCTGATGTTTATCATCTGTGAGGAGCCATGAGAGGAAGTGAAGAAAAACATTCTATCACTCTGCCTTTTCAAAGTGATGTTCAACAGATCTTCCAGCTTCCATCTTGAGTCCTTGAGGCTCTATTCCGTAAGGCTCCATTCTGTCAAGTTGTTTGAGTCAAGTTTGTTGTAAGGCTCAGAGAAGCTTCCAGTGACATCTGATACTTTTACATCACAGCTCATTAATTCATGCCTGTGAAGCACTTTGAAACCCTACATACGTTTACTTAATATTTTTTCTTTTTTACGTTTCACCATTCCTAACTTACTTGAGTATCAATTTAGAGGATTTTTCTCTTTGTAATCTGAAATTGATCTTCTGAAAGATTGACAGGCTTTCCACTTTTCACATCATGTCTCTTCAGTTTTGGTTTAACTTTGCTATTCACTGCTACACACTGCAGAAGTGTGACCTCAACAAAGTCAGTGGGATCCATGATCCAATCCAGAGAACATCACCTCAATACAACCTAAACTAATGCATGTGCAAGAAAGATGTTAGGATGCTGTGTGAAGAAATAGGGCTTAACTTCCCCACAGTGGATTCCTATCAACCTTCTTGCCTTTGCTTGATCAGTCTCTTACTCCAGCACTGCATGACTCCACTAGCTGTGATTTGCCATCTGCAGTATAGCAGCTGAAGTAATTTATGAGCAGTATGGCTGAGTTCCAGGGTGAAGGTGGTGAGATGACAGAGTACACTGTGCTTAACTCTTACCCTTTTACCACGCAGAGATTGGATGCAGTGGAGGTGGATGAGGGATTACAGATCACATGATTCACACCATTACTTCTCAAGAGGCTGTGTGCCCCAGCTTCTGAAGAGCTTTGATCAGTTTCTTTAACTCTTAAATCAGGTAAGAAAAACTCATACTGGCCCTTTATGGCAGCTTATTGATTTGGGATGAGGTAATAATAAAGTTCCCAATAAGTGCAACATGCCAGAATGCCTCAGAGTCCTTTAGTACTTGTTGGCTCTGAGGTAAATAGACCTTTTTTGTCACTATGAGGAGCAGTGGGGTAGGGAGTACTGGTGACACAGAGTAGGTCTTTTGGAGAGTGACCGCTCTGCTGCCTGTTGGCTGTGAACCTCCAGCATCACAGCACAGCAACCCTGAGGTCCCTTCACTAGAACCAGGACATGTAAGTTCTATGCAGTGGAAATAAAATTCGCCCTATTTTCCACTGAAAGATGATATTATATGTCTTTGAAGTTGATTTTATGACTTGGTGGCCTAACAAACTCACGTGATTGAGTAGGTATCATTTCTCTAAATCACTCTTAACAGATGTTCTCATGAATCGATGCTGATCTCACCAGCTTGATCCCATTACAGCACATAAAGCATGCATTCAGTGACCGACTTAGTTATGGAGTCACCATTTAGTCCAGAGGTTAAATGCAAAGTTGTATTACCTGTAGAGTACTGCAAAAATAATCCCAGGCTTTTACTTTTGATTTTCATTCTATTGATTTGCACCAGGTAAATTTAATTCCAAATCATACAGATGGCTGAGATAGTCATTCAATTTTGTCATTGTAGTGAAGAAACCATTAGGAAAATGGAGAAGTAAAGGTCACAGTAATTTCTTCTGGAATGAAGAATGAAGAACCAATTTTATTCAGAGGTCAGATTCATACCAAGAAATGCGAAGCACTCACACTGTGCTATTGTTTAAGCATGTGCAAAGTGTCACTGAAATGCAATGTTTGTGAAACACGACATTGCTCAACATTGCTCAGAAGATGGGTATGTGCGAGACAACTTCTTTCTTTCCACACATGGCTTGTGAATTACAAGAGTACAAGATTCCCATGTTATATGCAAACAGAGCAGTTTTCCACTGACATTTCTTAACTTCTTCAATCCTCTGAGTGTGATGTGGAAAAAAACATTGGGCCTGCCTCACAAATAATCAGGTTTTAGTTCTGAGAAGTCACTTTTCCCTCCAGGGATATTTAGAAGAAATACTTTTTTCTATATGAGACAAAGTGAATTTATTGACAGTATTTTTAAATTTCTTCTTCTTCCACATTAAAGATATTAAGTAAGTTTTAGAAAAGCTGCTTCTCATGTCAAAGCCTCAGGTGTCTGAGCTTTGGTGGTACAAGGCATTCAGTTTAGGTGCCTACACCACTTTCCATAGGAGCTCTGCTCTAAAGGAGAGGGAAAGCTGAGAGCAAGCAGCCTAGAGTTAGGTCTGTCAAACCCCAAGGTCAGGCATAGCAGACAGGTGCATTTCAGAATCCCCTTAGTTTAAGGATTAAATGCAGCCATTTGCCCAAGCGGGCCTTCTCCACTTACAGGGAGCACAGCCACACCAGGAGATGAGTTTAGGCAACTACAATATAGGACAGCAAGAAATTCCTTTTCCATTTCATTTCCAGTGTGAACAGCAGCTGCAGTTGCAGCTGCAGCTGAGCTTTCCAGGCACCCCCAGACTGAAGTAAGCCTGCTTCCCACAAAGCCTGCTACTAACAGCATGCAGAGAAGGATGCTGCAAAACCAGCTGTATGGCACTGGGTTTGTTTTCCTCTGTGGCTGTAACCTTGCTGAATCAGCAAAGCATGGCCAGAGACATGCACTATTTGAAGTCTGCTCATCTCACTGTGGTACTTAACAAAGGGCCAGCTATTACTAAACGCTTTTACCTGCTCTTCTCATACAAGTCCTCACCAACAGCTCCGCGTATCACTGTCTACTGGGGATAAGAATACATTTAAGTAAATGGAGCATTCTGAGTGTGAATTCCCACCTCACTCTGTCAGTCTTACAGGAATTACATTGATTTCCCACTTGTTGCTTTAAAATCTTTCACTATGAACATCACGTCCCTTTGCCTCATTTAGCTTCGTTTCTTAAAACTTTTTTATTTTCAAGATAAACACTGATATCCTTCCTTAAACTCCTCATTGTGTCTCTGTAGTGCCAGCAACTTTGAACCTGTGAGCACCAAAATTCACAAAACAGAGATGTTTGAGCTCTGTGGCTACAAGAAAATACACCTATTTCCTAAATAAATAAGAAAACCCAGGAGTTTTATGCAGATTTTTTCCCTAGAAGTAATCCATGTGGATTTTTGAATGATAAGCCCCCTGGAACAGGCTGTGCAGGGCCACAGGTCACAGCCACAGGTTGTTGGAGTTCAAGAAGAAGCTGGACATATTGTCTGATTTTTGAGTGGTCCTTTGTGGAGCCAGGAGTTGGACTTGATGGTCCTTGTGGGTCCTTTCCATCTCAATGTATTCCGTGAGTCTATTTGTGAAACACTAACTAAAAAATGTCATACATGAAAAAAATATCTGTAAAAGAGCCTCTCTCCCTTTTTCATACTGAACTGTCACTGTGTCTTGTTATTTTTATTCTACCTTTTTTCCCAGTCTGTCTTCCCCTATCTTCTTACTTCAGTCCATGTCTCAACCCAAATCAGTTGTTCTGGTTATTCTCTGCTCACACTAAATGCTCATGTGGCACGTTGTCGTGAGTGGCAGCAGAAGTCATAATTATTCACTTAATAGAAAGGTCATGTGCTGAAGATCTCGTTTTTTGCTTACTGTTTCTTCTGCCAGTGTCCTTTCCTAAACTTGCATCACACAGCTCTGATCCCTTATCCCTGTTCTCACTTGGCACAGAGGCAAATAAATGTTCCCATTTCTTTTGCTTAGTGTGTCTTTTTATGGAGAATGACATGCATTAAGTTGAACAACCTACAGAAGTTTCGTGAGAAATTTTTCCCAGGTTTCTGTGGGTGCCAGCATCAAGTGCCAAGGAGCTGCAGTGTGTGAGGGAACACACTTTCATGAAAGCTCCTAAATGTGAAAAGTGATTTGTTACTGAGCTAGCTTAGAGTAGGAAACTGTACCTGCAGTATAGTCAATGCGTTCACTTCTTCAATTACTTCTATCTGAATAAAAACATTAATATTTTTGTATTCTGTCAACACATTTTAATTAATAATATCTTGCACAAAAGTTTCTCATTTCAATTTTAAGCCCTTTTATGCCACTGATGTGATTTTCAAATGTGGCTCTGGCTGAAATACACAGTCGAACAGAAAATGACTTCAGAATCCCAGATCAGCTGTCACTGATGGCATAAGTCTGTCAATGGCAGGCAGCAAATGCAGGAGACTGACTTTTTCCTCTTATTTTTATTTATAAATTCCTTTTCAGAATAGCAATAAGACACTGCAGGCCATGCATTTTGAAGGGATTATTGCACTTCTCTGATGACAGAAGTCACTTGCCCTTTTGCCTGGTGTCTTATAACACCTCCCAAGGTGTTCAGTAGTAGTCCAGAAATGCATGGCATGCTGCGTCTTATAGCTTAAATATATTTAGCTTGATCATACAGGAAAATAATGACTGAGTAAGAGAATGCACAAGGAGCCTCCTCCCCCCCCACCAGCAATTCCATTCTTTTTCCTTTCTTTCTCAATCAGCTCAAAATTATAATAATTCACAATTGGCCAAACGTTTGCTAAAACACGCGTGCATGAAACACGGAGCGATGGATTCCCTGTTATGGTTGTGGGATCTCGCAGCATATATGAAACAGAAGCTTTTTAATACAGTTTGGATTGTTGCATAATATAGAAATACATCTAAATTCTTAAAAGGGTTAAACAGTTCCATTCTGCCTTAAATTACCACTGTCATTCAATTCATTAGATGAGTTTATGGAGTTACAATATGTCTGTAATTTATAGCCTGCTTACTGACAAAGCTTAATGCTAACATATGCCTAATTTGCCAAGGTTATCTCGAGCCCCATTCATCTCCCCCACTAACAATATGCTGCTGATTCCATGCTTCATGGATGAGGTACATGCGGTTTCATATTTAGTGCTATCAATCACAAGTAATTGCCTCCAGCTCCCCGCCTCAGTCTTCAAAGTGATTTCTCTTCAGCCTCTGAGGCTGATGAAAAGGGGATGCGCAGCCAGAGGAGGGCATCCTCCTCCAGCCTTAGCGGTGCCGAGTTGGAGGAGCCAGAAAGCAGAGAGGCAGAGCTGCAGCCGACAGCTGCCAACTTTGCTGGGGCACATGCTTTTTGCAGTCAGGACAGTACTGTCCTGGGTGTAAGTTTGTGCAGCAGATGGCAAACCTGCCGTGGTGAGAGAGCTGGATTTGTACCCTTGGGTTTTCCCAGGGCACAGCCGGAGTAGGTCACATATTTGGAATACCCAAATGCATTCTTGGTGCGAATGTTACACTTCTAGCAAGCAGTACCCTATTTAGCACAGTGCTTTTAAATTGTAGAACCTCTGTCCCACCTTCTCTGAAACCTGTGCTCAGCTTGGTACCCAGGAGGGGTTCCATTGGTTTGCCCTGTAGAAGTGTTTACAGCCTCAGGGCGCAAGGAGAGTGATTCATTCGCAATTCCCTGCTCTGTTCCTCTTTGTTTGCTTGATGGCATTTTCTGAAACTTCATGTTAATTTGCAATGGCCACTTGTATCACCTACCTCTTTCTCTGTCTCACTACTCTTTCTTTTACGTGGCTTTAATCATTCTAGAAGCTGAATTCTGATCAGAAAAATTCAACTGATGTGTCTGATCCTGGACTGTTTGTGTATGTTCTTACAGTAAACTGTGGAGATTGCTTGTATTCCTGTCTGTAATACATGGATCCATCCTTTAGATTTCATAAATGCAAACAAACATACAGACACACACACACACACACACATACACAGAGTCTCCCAAATTAGATGCTTAGTTACGTAGTTTTCAGCGCCCTTAAATACATTCCAAAGATATTTTAGATCACATTAGAAAGCACAGAGAGTGAGTTAGCAAATACGGCTTACTAAAATGCATCTCCCACTTTATTTTGGGATTCTACAAGAGTATCTAGGGGGCAGTTAGGTCTTAGATATCCCGCTATCAGCAGGCTGTAATCTTGGATCTGTCAAGGCTGTTCCCATGCCCAATATTAACACCTCCCCGGGAAAGCAGGAACTGCTTGGCAGACCAATGAAACTCTCTTCATGTGAATTTACTGCGATCTGCTGTACTGAAAGAAATGAGTGCAGCTGAAAAGATCCTGAGTGAATAAATGGATTTCTAGTTAAAACCAGGGTGATGTCCTCCTGTTTTACCACACAGGAAGACTGGAATTTTAATGTTCACATCAAAAATGAAAAAAAAAAAAGGGTAAAAAAAATAAGTTCAGTTGAATCCCGATGATGTTTATTCTATGAAATGAAAATCTCTCTCATGCATGGAAATGATGGTTTATGGTATTAAAACCAATGCTCATGTCTCGCATGTGTGGTGCAGCTTTTCGGCTTGTCTTCTGTGTAGTGCCAGGATGCAGGAGATGCCACGAAAGGAGAGCTGCTGTGAGCTGCAGACAAGGTGGGTGAAGGGAAGAGAGAATTCCTGCAGCAGTCAGGAAAACTGATACACGTGCAGAGGAATACACTAACCCTGTGGCTATGCAGTTAACTGATGTTACACTTGTGATGAAGTGACACTTCTGTGACTTTAAAATGGCAGTGATTCTTGCTAGCGCTTAGATAACCTTTCATTTCTAAAGAATCTGACAGGACAAGGTCAGAAAATCTGCTAAAAATCTGAATTCATTTTCCATCTTGCCCTCCGACAAAAGGCCAAACATTTCGTTTTTAGAACATTGTTCTGATTTTTTCAGGTTTACTTTTTAGTCAAATCAAGTGAAAGACAAGAAATATTGTACACTTTTCTATACAATTTCTGTTAGCTTGATTTATAATTCAGTAATGTGCTAAACAGGAACAAAAAAAAACATTTTTTTGGAAAATGCAATATTAGCTATTCTTTAATTGGGATCGGGACTTTTTTCTATTCAGAATAGCTGAGATAAACGCGATGACAAAACAGTATTTGTAGAAAACATTTTGGAAAGGGACAGAGGAAATTTTGATATATTTTTTTTAACTATTACTTGAGACTTCTGAACGTGCATTTAACTAAACATAACGTAAGCAGTAGTAGCCAGTAGGAGAAGAGAAATAACTGGCAGAAGTATTCAGAAAACTTATCTTTTTGTTTTATAGACTGTTTCTTAGTCAGTGGCTGGAAGGAAATTTCTTTGTTAATCTTTGCATATATTCAAAAGGGCTACAAGGCTAAGTGGATGCACTTTGCATGGCGTCTGCTGACTTCCCATTCAGAGCGGCTCTGACAGGCGGGGGGTGGAGTGGTGCTGTGCTGCGGTTTGTGGGAATAGGCTCTTTCAGTTCTGGTTTATTACATGGCTAATTAACCAAGGTCACCGAGCTCTTTTATAAGTCTGCCAATAGAGACATCATTGGTGCTTTAACAGACCTGTTTATTATATTGCACACCCTGATAATATGGCAATGATTAAAAAAAAAAAAAAAGCATATGGGGAAGCATTTACCTGGAGCATTGTATAAATGTGCAAACACAGGAAACAAAAATAAAACTTAAAGAGTAGGTTGGATATTCTGGATATTTTCAATTTTAATCTTAAAACCATTTATTTACTACATTACTACACAATGGATATGTGTAGCAAATACAAATGATAACTACAGGAATTCATAAGCTGTAACATGTCACAGTAATAACCTGATGTACCTGTGGCACAGGATCTCCAGCGAGATTAGCTTTCTGTATATAAATTAACAAGGAATGCATGGCAGTGAATAATTAAGGAGTAAGACAAGGCACTGTGCCTCAGGATTATGCTCTAAGCCACGATAAACCTCAGTGTCCCCATTGCTGTTGTGAATGCAGAAGAGAGCTGCTTGCGGACAATGCTGCATGGAGCTGTCTTATAAGGTGTTATCAACTCCACTGAAGTAGCTAAGTGACTTTCTAGAAACTAATGAGAATAGAATTGTGCCCTGAACCAAACTTTTGGTGGTCAGAGGCCTTCTCAGACCTTCCTCAGACTGCTCAGTCCCAATCTAGCCCCATCTGTAAAACAGGTCCCATGGGAGCTTTGGTGAAAGCCTATCAACACCACACAACACCCAACATGTACCTGCCTCTGGGAAATCCAAGGGCAGCTGTGCATTGCTGACTTCTCATCTCCTAAACCAGCCCACATATAGCAATCCCTGTTGCTATATGCATTATACCTATGCTGGCACTTTTGCTAACGTGTTCCCATGTGTGGGTATCCAAATTTTCAATTAATTCCATTTTCTCAGATCTCTTCTTGAGGTGTTTCTGTCTTGCTTATAAATATCCTGACAATAGTTAGGCTGCTGGTATACAGAAACCACAAACTCTTAGATGGTTCAGAATGCACATCCCTCATCCTCTTCTTCTATCTGTGTGTTCTATAGTTACTTGCTGGATTTCAGCTATAAATCAGGATACTTCTACTTACATATGAACATGTGGGGGCCACGTATGGGCTTGAAACCCAGGCATTCCTCACAGTCAGCTGTGTCTATGGAAATGTAAGTGTGATTCAGGTTCCTCAGGCAGGGACACAACTCAGGTACCAGGGCTGCTGGTAAGATGTTGGTGCATAAGCAAGACGGTAACACATGTAATAAGAAATTATAGATGTAAAGAGATCTTAAAAGCAAATCAGACAAGAAATAAAGAAAAGAGCACTTCTTCCTGTAGTTATTTGTCTAGCAGAATTTGCTTCTAATAAATGTTGTGCTGCCTGGAGAAGCCAAGAATGGCTATCAGTGCCTTTTCAACAGTATCAAAGTTGTCAGTGGTGGACAACATTTGCAGTGGTCACAACCAGGAACAGTCATCAGGGTAATCCTCCTTACAAGGACCTCCCTCAATTCTAGGCAAGATGCAAATAATGACGTGGACTTCATAGTCTTGTGCAGTCTGTGAGGTAAATCATATAATTGTGAATCACCTCCGTATGACTTGATTCCTGTTTCTTCCTGAGACCACTTCTGGTCTTGTTTGTCAGGCAAAACTGTTTTTTAAACACAACTGACAGTGTGAAAGAAAGCCCATAAACATAAAGAAAAAAAATATACTTCATTGTCTGCCACAGCCCATTCAGTTAACTATAATTATCACTATGTACTTTCAGAATACCATCCTGCTATCAGCAGGCTGAGTCCATGAGTATCAGACAAGGAAAAAACATCTTGCTTTCTGTCCCCTGCACTTTACTATTTGGCTCAGCCTGTAACCTTATTGGATGAATCTGGAATCATATGTTGCTCTTTGGCTGTTTAATGTAAACTTAAGTTAGTGTTGTAACCAGCAGGCTATAGAGCTATGTTGTCGGCTTTGGTTAGGTTAGAGGCATGCTTCCCAGTCTGCAGCTCTTGTGTCACACATAGATTTGTTTCCTCATTGCCAAGAAATAAATTCAAGCATCTAATTCATGTCCTGGGTGTCTGAAAGGATGGAGCAACTACCTCTCACATTCTTAAAAATGAGAAGAGTGATGTGTTCTCCATTTTTTTAATGAAACAAAATGAGATGTGTCCTACTCTGTCTGATTTTATTTCAAATTTATTGTTGCTCACAGAAGCCTAAGTATTTGCACATGTAATGAAGGCAGATTTCTGAATAGTTTAAATCAGGAGCAACCTAAGATAATGGTTTATTTATCACAAATATAAAATAAGTCTTATCAGGATTTTTCCTATGATGTGCCATATTTTTGATTGTGAATCCTCAGATGTAAAGATAGAATGGGAACTTCGTTCATTTCAGTTCTGAAACGTCAAATAGTAGCACTAAATACATTCAGTTCTTACTCTCAGGTATGGTTTGAAAGGGCATCTCACTGCTGCTGCTCCACTAGTAAGGGCAGTGTATTTGTAAGCACTTAATTACCTACTCTTGGAAACCTAAACTAATGTTTTATAGGTGAAAGCTAACCGTGATGTTTGTGGAGAGAAGAATGTAAAAACTTTCATTGCTTTTATTTTCTTCCAGCAGTGCCTAATATCTAAATGGCATAGATTTAAATCACTTCCACAGAGCTGCTGAACTGAATAGGCCACTGAACCATTTTAGCAATAATTGCTTTTCTTTTCACATCTATATTTTTGCCAGTCATGTGAAATCTGCTCTGTTTTGTATTAACATTCTATATTTCTTTGAGTAAATAGAGCAACAACCATTTTATTCTCATATTTTACCCTGAACATGATCAGTCATGCCTGGCTAGGAACTTCATGCAGTATGAAAATTCAATCAGTTAATGTTTGTTCTCAGTGTTTTTCAAGAATTTATTCGGTTGTAGACACCCACGTGAGGTTTACGTGTATAAAGAGGAGTACTTTTCCTCTAAGCCCCACACATTGCTCATTAAATCCTCAGCAAGTTGAGGATTAAACCAGCACGACTGGTACACCGAGTTCTCTGAAAGCTGCCATTAGAGCACTTCATAAATGGGAGTAACAGTATAGCAAAATCACTCTGGCTTGCAAAATACCTTCACCTCTTGGACGTAAAGCTAAAGCACTCTGTAACTGCAGTTTCAGCTTCATTACCGGTAACCAAGTGGTGAACATTATATCACTTTAACAAACAGCTTAAACAGCTGCTTGAGAAGTTCTTTAAGCCTCTCCATCTGTAACTTCTAAGCTTCTCTCAAGGAAAAAAAAAAAAAAAAAAAAAAAAAAAAAAAAAAAAGTGGTTTGAGAGACCTCAGAGCCTTTATTGCCTTTTCTGTATGTTAATCCTGCATCTCAGGCGCTTTTATATAGCATGTTTTTCACTCTTATGACATACTTGAAACTAGAGTTGAACAGCATTTCCATAAAGTGGTCTTTCCATTGCACAGCTGCATATAATAGTTTTGTTGCTTTTAATACTTGAGTTATCCTGTGCAAGGTGGAGGTGTCTGCTTTCATCAGCCAACCTTCTGCTTGATGGAGCTTCAGGGCTGTATTGCATTATTTTGGCATTTTTGAAAATTACAGCTCACCACTCCCAAAACCACCATCAGATGAGTACAAAATTTACTTTAACAAACAGTGGAAATGCTAAGTCATGGCCTGAAACAGTGATTGAGCACCCAGTGGGAATCAGGACCTACCCAGAGGAGCACAGATGCAAGCAGTGTGCCTCACTATCTGGAAGGGGTGGAACCAGGATCCACCCCTTCCCAGACTTCCATTTAAGGGTTGGCAGTGGAAGTGTAGGTGTTTTGTTGGAGGTGTCTGTATATCTGAGGTATTTTAAAGGTAAGTGGCTTCTTTTCCTTATTTCTCTGTTGGTGGCTGCTGTGTGAGAGCAAAACCTCTTGCTGCTGCATAGGATTTTGCTGTCATTGCTGTATGCTCCATTGTGTTACAGTCCAGTAGCTAACACTAAGCTTTAGTAGTCATCTTGAAGGAGAATGAAGCACGTGTTGAGAGGAGCTTTCCTGAGACACTGAGTTTGTTGAAACACTCTGAAAGCATATCTCTATCTTCTTTTCTTGCAGTTGTAAGAAAAGGTGAGTGGGACATTTCTACTCAGGTGCATCTTGAGGTGCAGAAATGAAATTGAGGACCTTGTTTATTTTGACACACCGGCAGTGGCTAGTAGGTCTGTGCTGTAGGCTTGAGACAAAGGGATTAGGGACTTTTGTTAGTCTTGATTGAAAAGAAGGGAAACTTTGTACAGTATAGGCAAAAAAATGTATGCCCGAAGGCTTTATTTCTAACTTAAATTGTCTAGATTTTTGTCTAGGAACTAGATGAAAAAATCTTTCTGTAGAAAGTTTCTGGCTCAGATTAAGCTTAATGAGGTAGTGATGCCTATACTACCTGTGAACAGTACATAATCCTTCTCATTGTATGTCATTATTTCTTTCTGTTCGTGTTTCTGTTAAATTTCTGTGACTTGAGATGAAATTTTCTTGGCTTGCCCTCTGCCAGTCCAAGCAATTATTTGTGGAGAGATGCAAGACTTGTCTATTAACAAAGTTAAAAGTGTTAGGCTGTTTTTGTGGAGTCTTCATCACTTTCATGTAAATTTTCAGTGTATTTATGTCTCTGAGTGCGTATTTGAAACTTGTCATCATAGATGACCTAAGGAAAGGAGAGTACATTGCCCTATGAAAACTGCCCTGTGAAACTGTGGGTAGATTTGAACAAAACAGGAAGGAATTCAGTGTGGCTTTTTTTCTGTCAGAGGAATCAAAAATGGTGATTCAGCTGCTTTTTCAGATCTTGTTTCACTGGTTTAAGACACGCTAAGGAGATTAGGAATCAGAAATTTGTTCAACAGGGACACCTACTTCTTTTGAGAACTTTTATTTTACATAAAAGGGAACTTTCAAGATGTTTCCATGTTCTTATCTGCTACAATTTTTGAATTAATTTTCAATTTTTTGTTTTACCTACCTTTTTATATAGCTTTTCCCTTTAGTTATTTTTGTTTTAACTTTGGCCTCCCTTGTCATTTTCAAATGGAAGGATGCCACACTGTGGAACAAGAACGCATTTTCTCTTGAAGCTATTCCACCTCCAATTATATATGAACATGTTTCTCTCTACATGAGCTTGTTTAATAGGTAAGTGTCTCAAAGTGCTAAGCAAGATTATTATTCTCAGCTACAAAGCACTTTTTCAATGTAATCACTGCCATTAGCTATGTGCTTCTGCCAGTGGCAAACAGGAGTCTGCATGCTGTGCTCATAAAAATCTGTGCCAGCAGAGATGCTACTGCTGAAATGCACCACCCACCATTTCACTGTGATCACATCCACTGTTTGGTTTCCGTAACTTTTCACCAAGCATCAATGAATGTCAGTAGGTGCCATTTTTTTCCACATGGAGGAATTCAGTGACACACCTTTGCTTTATACCCACTTCTGTGTCAGATGCTACTTTGTTAGGGTGACCCTCTGCTGCCATCTGTCACATAGCAACAAATGTAAAAAAATACTGGTGGGAAGGTGCAACCTGTACTGCAATACCACCAGCATCTGCCTCTGCTGTGGGCCAATATTGTAACATAGGAGGCATTACTTTTGGAGCAGCCTTCATACCTAAATCTACTCTCTTCAGAGGCTCATTAAATCTCTCCTAGTTGCAGAAATGAGGTTCATCAAGCCAGGAAGTAGTTGTGCCATTATGACTAAACTGAAACTAAGGCTCACAGTTGAAATTCTGTCTATTGAATATAAGGTGTTTTAGCAAAGAGTTCACAAACACTTCAGAGTAAACAAATAATTCACATTTTCAGTTACATAAATTCACAGTTAAAAACAAAAATTTGAGTATTTGATAAATCACAAAATTGGCTTTCTATTTAACTAGTAACTATGAATTCCTCGTCTCCATGAGGAACTCTTGAGACTTACGTTTGTGTGTTTGTGGTTTTTTTGGGTTTTTTTTTTTGTTTTTTTTTTTTAGGTTCTTGGCTTCTGCATGTTTTATGAAACTTCATACAAATTACTCAAATAGCTAATTTTCAGACTTTTGTTATTCCTTCCTACTCCTGTGAGGAGTCTTCCAAAATGCTGCTTGGAATATTTAAATCACACTGCTATTCTGTACATTATCTCCCTTCTCAGTACTTCACAGGTAGCATTGATCTCGCTCTGTCTTTTGGCCAGAGGTGCATGTTTATACTCTAGATGCTTCAGTGCTGACATTTTTTCAAAACCTGCCTGTAGCAGTGTTTGCTCAGCTCTGTCTGCAAGAGGAGGAAAGTCTCTGTCATTTGCTGTGGATTTACACTCTGTTATGTGTACATTTGCTAGCTGTTTCTATTTGTTGTACTTCTATTCTGGGCTTTTATCCAGTACCTTTTATTAACATCACTTCTTGGCTGTCTTTCCCATTCCACATTCTATTTTTTAATTCGTTTTTGTTTTTAACTTGTTTCCACACTTCTCCTTTTTCTTCCTTGTCATCTCCTGCAGTCTTTGCCTTTCTTCATGAAGCTGTTTTCTTCATTATGTCCCTTAACAAGGGCACTGCATCTAAGTAATGGTGTTCCACAGAACCCTTCAGAGAAGTTTCTTTCTGGATGTTCTAGGATGTTCCTTTGCAAAATACTTTGCTATGGAGTGTGGCACAGCTGGAGAGAAAGATCAGTCCAATAAGAACACTTCTGACCCTCACCAGTCAACCTCCATCTGCTGTTAAGTTCTCTCTCCATTTCCTTGCACGCTAATAGTTGAGTTACCGGAAAATAAGACACTTAAAACCCAGTAAACTGGAAGACATTAGTGCATAGGCCTGGAAGCATACATGTTCTTTACGTACTGATGGTTGTCTAATCTCTGCTTGACACACTCTTCATAAAGATGGCTTTCTTCAGAGGCAGCCACCATGGAGACTGTTCTCCACAGGAACGCTCTTTGTGGCCTCGCTGGCTCTGGGCCCTTTCTGAGGGTAGGAAGGCATGTAGCTGGTTATCTCTAGTGCTTTCTCAGATCTCCGGCTGGCCTGGGGCTCTGAGTTGTGGTAGGTACAGCCTGATGCCCTAACACCAGCATTACAGAGACCACTGGTGCCAGTTCACAATTACTGTGAGCTCAGGGACTAAACGCTGCCTGAGTGACTGATTCCTACCCATGTATGAATGCAAGCAGCTATGTGTGCTTCAGGCTGGCAGGAGCTGTGCTGTGCGCTTGTCAGGCCTGAACATTTTTGAGCACTAGGTGATTTTTTTCAGACTTCAGTCCTTGCATGATCTTTCAATTGGCAGCTCAGTTGAGTTGGTAAAGCAGTTGAGCAATGGTAAAAGGGGGTTGTTGTTTTTTTGTTGTTTTTTGTTTTTTTTTTTTTTTTTTTCCCAGCAGTTTTGTTCTTTTTGCTGCTGAATTCTCATTGTTCTTGGTCTAAAAGGTCATGGGTGACATGAGGCACAGCAGAAGCAAAAGCCATGCCACCCTGGCTGTTACGTATCTTATGTTCAGAGCCAATGAGAACCTGTACAGTAAATGGAGTTTTGACCAAAATCCTCCTCCTTTCTTCTAAAAGCAATTTGACTTCTGTTTAAGCAGAGAAATTGTAGTCAGAGAGCTCCTGAATGTCCGAACTTAAGGAGCAGCTGGGGAAGGTATCTAAACAGGATGAAGATTTTTCATGGGAAGCAAATAACAATTTTGTCTGCCTTTCATCCAGATAATACTCCAAAACTTTCTTTTCAAATGGTAAAGGTAAAATAAGTCAGTGTGTCAAGAGACAGTTATGGAACATATAAAAGTGGTGAAGTGTGCACAAAATTCATTTAACAACCATTAGCAATTGAAACAGGAAGAAATTGAGCTGGTAACCAAACCATGTCACTGAATTGTATCTGAGAATTGTGGAGGTAAATGTGTTCCTTCAGTACCAGATAGGGGACTGAGAGAGCAGTGGCTAGATTAAGTCACAGTGTGCCAAAGATCTGATATCTGACAATCAGTAGGAGAACGTGGGCATGGTGCCAAATTTCTTCATATTTTTGTTTCTTTTTAGGGCCAGCAGGAAAAAAAGAAAGTCAGTTAATATGCATTTGGACTTTAAAGAAGAAGAAGAAGAAGAAGAGGAGGGAATAGGCATGATGGAGACAGAGTAAATTTTGGCTGTGTAGAATAAATATTGCCAGCACATTAGTAATTTTCTGTGCTACTGCTTTACTCTGGAGATTTCTGGGGATGAACAGGATCATCATTTGAAAACAATGTGAAAACGAACAAAATAGAACAGGAATCTCGACTTCATATTCTTGATTTCTTTTGCAGCAATTCCTCAGCTGCTTATTAGCCCTCTGTCTCATGCCAGTGAAGTGCCTTCGTGCTTATTCAGGTGAAATATTTACTTTTCTGCAAAATCTAAATTGCTTGGTATGTTCGTGTACTAACAATACAAACTACGTTCCCTCCATGATCCCTTTGCTTATCCAGTAAATGAATGTATGTCATTCAGATGTCATTCAAAAGCCCACCTGAGCTTCAGAAACATGAACATGAGAGGGGAAACATGGAAAAAATACACTGAGGTTTTGATTTGGGTGAGATGGTCCTGGTGTTTAAGGAGTATGACTGGATGTGTTGAACCTGAGGGAACACATTTCTCAGCAAGCGCCTGTCTTTCCATAAAGCATTAGCACCCTATGTCCATCTTGGGTAATGTGGTGAGATAAGTATTATATTCTTGATTACTAGAATGGGATAATTCCTCTTCCATGGGCTAGCAAGCTGTCAGCGAGAATACCAGCAGGAATGCCCTATGAGACATTCTGTCCCAGGACAGTACAGCTCATCTGCACTTCTAATGGAGCACAGCATTCAAATAGTTTGGAACGTCTCTTTTTCCATTTTGTCTTCCTCCCCAGGACAGAAATGGTCAGCAGGCACTTGAGCAGGAAGTCCCCCTGGTTTAATTGTCTAGCAGTTACTGCTGAGACATTTTCAGTGGAGGGCACTTGACTCTGCAGTTCTCTTCCAAGGAAGCCTAGAATGGATTCACTGACCTGTGTGGCATAGTGAGGCTTTTACCTGGAAGAAGAAATGGGTGGGTTGATTTTTGTTTTGGAATTACACAGAAAAGAGAATTATTGTGCAGTGATGGTTTGGTGAACTTGTGCACCCACTCTGTTGTGTACATATTATATGTATATAGGTACGTATGTGCAACACAATGAATGGTTGATTGGCAACACAAGCTACTTGTTATCTCACCATATCACCATTGCACCATGCAGTTTTCAATGGGTGGTCAATTTACTGCTCCATGATTTTATTTTACTTTTTTCTTTTTACCTCTCCCACTACTATCTGCTGCGATTCACCCTCTCAAAAAGAGAGCAAAAATAAAAACAATTGAATATCTTATCCCTGATAACTTTTCCATTAGCTTGTCACTTGAATGTTTTTTTTTTGTTGTTGTTCAGTGCAATTGTTGCCAAACAAACACATTTCCATAATGTCACTGGCCACTATTTCCCCATATTTGAACAAAACCTTCTAAATTCCATTGGCATTTTCACAGACTCCATGTGTCAGAGGAGTATCTGAAAAGCTATTCCTGCTTTCCATCTTCACATTTTTAATCACCTTTTCTAACCTAGAGAAGAGTCATTCAATGTAACTTACTCTATGATGGATAGACTACACAAATCCGCTAGAGTTCTTTTCTGCTATGGATCATTATTGAATTAGACGTGCCAGCAAAAGACTCTGAATGTTACGCAGTGTCAGAATTTATAACGCATCATTCCTAGTGCTAGTCATCCTAGCCCTGCCACTGAAGGTATGGAGGAAAACACCACCTGCACGCCTGCTCCATTCCTATCCATCCAACCCATCCATTCCTAGTGCAACCCATCATTCTAGTGCTTGATCGCCGAGGACCGCTGCTTCAGAGGTGCTCCAGCCTGACCGCGAGGTCAGGGATCCCTCGCTCAGGGATTCCCGCGAGAACAGAGCAGAACAGAGCACTCAGGCAGCTCTCGGCCGGGCAGCTCTCGCGAGAGCGGCCGACGCGGCGGGGCCGTTGCCAAGGCAACGGCTGTGCACCCACCCCTCTTGCCTAGAAATAGCCTCAGTGAACAAGGTGTGAGAAACACCGGGGCTGATTTATCGAGGAGAAACAGTAAGCCGCTCCTACACGGGACTGCCCCTCAAGGACGGCTGTTATCGCCCTCGGGTAAGTGATAAGTGCGGGGGCTCCTGTTAAGGGCCCGGCAACTAGGCGTGGGTAGAGCCAGCGGTGCCGGCAGCAGGGCGGGGCTGATAAGGCGCACCTCATGAAGGCTATTTAGTAGTGTTTATACCTGCTGGTCTGCGATGGCTGCACCCCGGAGGAAGGCTAATGCCACAGAAATTATGGAGACCCAGAAGGCAGTCCCATGCTCAGGCAGAAAAACGGCTGCAGCCAAGAAGAACGTGGAGACCCAGACGGAGGTCTTGTGCCTGCTTGAAAGGATAGCCGGTGCAAAGACGAGTGTGGAGACTCAGACTGAGGCCCCAACACGAGATGCTAGTACGCAGCTCACTGGCTGTCACGAGTGCCAGAGCCTGGCCTTTGAAGTGCCAGACGATGGTGGTGATAGTTGTGTAAGATGTGAGCAACTACAGGACTTACTCAGCCTGGTGGTTGACTAAAGGAGGAGGTAGAGAGGCTGAGGACCATAAAGGTGTGCGAGAAGGAGACTGGTGGTGCCAGTCCCTGTCAGCTCCAAGATCTGGGAGCGTAGCTGAGGCACCACGTGGAGCATCTCACCCCCCGCAGCCTTGTAAACAGGTGAGAGAGGGGAAACGGCAGGCCAGCGGTGTTGCAGTGAGCCTTCTGTCCTCTCCTCCACCTTTGAGCAATTTGAGAAAGGGGAAGGAGTGGAAACAGGTACCGGCTCGACGAAGCAGGCATCCCCTATCCCGACCGTCCTCAGCCCCGCAGGTGCCTCTGCGTAATAGGTTTGAGGCCCTGGAACCTGAGGGAGAGGAGCATGGGGATGTGGAGGGAGGTCAACCCGTGAGGTTGCCTCGGGTACAACGGTTGACCCCACGCCTCAAGACTGCTTCCACCCGGAAGGACAGAAAGGTGGTGGTTGTGGGAGACTCCTGCTGAGAGGAATCAAAGGCCCTATATGTCGCCCTGACCCTGCCCGTAGGGAGGTGTGCTGCCTTCCTGGGGCATGGGTCACGGACATTTCTAGGAGACTTCCTGGTTTGATTCGTCCTTCTGATTATTACCCGCTATTGATAGTCCAGGCTGGCAGTGATGAAGTTGCTGGGAAAAGTCTCAGGGCTATCAAGAAAGACTTCAGGGGACTGGGGCAGGTAGTCGAGGGAGCAGGCGTGCAGGTGGTATTTTCCTCCATACCTTCAGTGGCAGGGCAGGATGCTGAGTGGTACCAAAAAACCCACCTCATAAATAAATGGCTTAAAAGCTGGAGCAAATGCAGGAATTTTTTTGACCATGGTGCAACTTACTTGGCACCTGGTATGATGGCAGCAGATGGATGTAGCCTGTCTCTGAGAGGGAGGAGGATCTTAGCTGAGGAACTAGCAGGACTCATTGACAGGTCTTTAAACTAGGTATGAAGGGGGAAGGGGACAAAACCAGACCTGCTGGGGTTGAGCGGGTCGTTCGAGGGCTCGTACCAAACTTGATAGGCGATGATGGTGAGGTACAAAGTGATGGATTGGGGCAGGGGGGAGTTGGGGATGCTACTGTTCTAGGGAAGCCTAGATCCTCTATAAAGGAGGTAAGATGGAAAGCTCAGCTGAAGTGCCTTTATACCAATGCACACAGCCTGGGAAACAAGCAGGATGAGTTGGAAACTGTGATGCGCTTGGAAACGTACAACCTTGTTGCCATCATGGAAACGTGGTGGGACGAATCCCATAACTGAAACACCACCGTTGAGGGCTATCAGCTCTTTAGAAGGGATAGGCTAGGTAGGAGGGGTGGGGGAGTTGCCCTCTATGTCAAAGAGTGGATACACTGTGAGGAGCTTCCTCAGAGAAACGGTCAGGAACAGGTTGAGAGCCTGTGGGTTAGAATTAGGGATGGGTCTAACAAAGGTCAACTGGTGATAGGGGTATACTACAGGCCCCTTCATCAAGGGGAGACTGTTGACAAGACTTTCTTGCTTCAGACGCGGGAGGCTTCGTGCTCATGGGCTCTTGTGCTGATGGGGGACTTCAGCCATCCAGATATCTCTTGGAAAGACCACACAGCAAGTTGGAAAAGGTCTAGGAGGCTTCTGGAATGTGTTGACGATAACTTTCTGGTCCAGCTGTTGGACAGACCGACCAGAGGTGAAGCGTTGCTGGACCTGCTGCTCACCAATGCAGAGGAAATCATTACTGGTGTTAAGGTTGGAGGCAGCCTGGGTTGTAGCGACCACGTCCTGGTCGACTTCGTGGTCTCGAGGGAAGTGGGCCTTGCAAAAAGTGGTGTCAGGACCCTGAACTTTGCAAGAGCGAGCTTTAAGCTGTTCAACGGACTGCTGGCTGAGATCCCCTGGGATGCTGTCTTAAAAAACAAAGACGTTGAGGAGAGCTGGCTATTCTTCAAGGATGCCTTCCTGAGAGCACAAGAACTCTCCATCCCTCTGAATAAAAAAGTGGGCAGAGAAAGTAGGAAGCCGGTGTGGCTCAATAAGGACCTGCTGGGCATGCTGAGGGCAAAGAAAGGTGTATACAGGCTCTGGAAACTAGGGCGTATCACCTGGCAAGAATACAGGGATGCCATCCGGGCTTGCAGAAGTGCGATCAGGAAAGCCAAGGCTCAGGCGGAACTGAACTTGTCGAGGGTTGTGAAAAACAATAGGAAGAAGTTCTACAGGTACATTGGCCACAAGAGATGTGCCAAAGCCAGTGTGCCTCCTTTGGTAAATGTAAAAGGAGAACTCGCTTCAACGGACAATGAGAAGGCTGAGGTACTGAACGAGTTCTTTGCCTCAGTCTTCACTGGTGGACAAGATTCCAGAACTTCTCACGTTCCCGAGCCCTGCATCCCTAAACCTCTAGGTGGGGACTGGGGTGACAAATCCCCCCCCCACTGTAAGGACAGAGCAGGTCCGAGACCGCCTCATGAGACTGAATGTGTACAAATCTATGGGGCCGGATGGTGTGCATCCCAGGGTTCTGAAGGAGCTGGCTGAGGTGGTTGCTGAGCCACTCTCCATCATATTTGAAAAGTTGTGGCTGTCAGGTGAGGTCCTGGATGACTGGAGGAAGAGTCACATCACTCCCACTTACAAGAAAGAGATCAAGGAGGACCCCGGGAACTTCAGGCCGGTGAGTCTCACCTCTGTGCCTGGGAAGATCATGGAACAGATCATCCTGGATGATATGCTCGACCACATGAGGGATGGTTGTGTCATCCGTGACAGTCAGCATGGCTTCATCAGAGGAAGGTCATGCTTGACCAATCTGGTGGCCTTCTATGATGGAGTGACGGCATCGGTGGATAAGGGAAAGGCGACCGATGTCATTTACCTGGACTTGAGCAAGGCCTTTGACATGGTCCCCCACCACATCCTTATCTCCAAATTGGAGGGATGTGGATTTGATGGGTGGACCACTCGATGGATAAAAGGAACTGGTAGAGAGGCCGCAGATAGAGGGTAGTCATCAATGGCTCTATGTCCAGGTGGAGGCTGGTAACGAGCAGCATCCCCCAGGGGTCTGTCTTGGGACCGGTGCTCTTTAACATCTTCATCAATGACGGAATCGAGTGCACCCTCAGCAAGTTGACACCAAGCTGAGCGGTGTGGTCGACACGGTTGAAGGAAGGGATGCCATTCAGAGGGACCTCAACAGGCTAGAAAGGTGGGCCCAGATGAACCTGATGAGGTTCAACACGGCAAAGTGCAAAGTTCTGCACTTGGGCCGGAGGAATCCCAGGCATCCATAAAGGCTGGATGGAGTGGTCCTTGACAGCAGCCCTGTGGAGAAGGACCTAGGGGTCCTGATAGATGAAAAACTTAATATGAGCCAGCAGTGTGCTCTTGCGGCTCGGAAGG
The DNA here is from genome assembly GCF_019238085.1 of Lagopus leucura. Lineage (NCBI taxonomy): Eukaryota > Metazoa > Chordata > Aves > Galliformes > Phasianidae > Lagopus > Lagopus leucura. The sequence continues at coordinate 33,642 of NW_024967085.1, forward strand.
CAAATGGTATCCTGGGTTCCATCAAAAGAGGGGTGCCCAGCAGGGACAGGGAGGTGATTGTCCTCCTCTACTCTGCTCTTGTGAGGCCCCATCTGGAGTACTGTGTCCAGGTCTGGAGCCCCCAGTACAAGAAAGGCAGAGAGCTGTTGGAGAGGGTCCAGAGTTGAGCCACTAGGATGATCAGGGGACTGGAGCACCTCCCCTATGAGGACAGGCTGAGGGAGCTGGGCTTGTTCAGCCTGGAGAAAAGAAGGCTGCAGGGTGACCTCATTGCAGCCTTTCACTACCTAAAGGGAGCCTACAGAGGGGAGGGGAATCAACTCTTTGAAAGGGTGATAAGTGCAGGACAAGGGGAAATGGTTTTAATTTGAGGGAGGGAAGATTTAGGTTGGATGTCAGGGGAAAGTTCTTTATAGAGAGTGCTGAGGTGCTGGAACAGGCTGCCCAGAGAGGCTGTGGATGCCCCGTCCCTGGAGGTGTTCAAGGCCAGGTTGGATGGGGCCCTGGGCAGCCTGGTTTAGCATTTAATGTGGTGGTTGGTGGCCCTACATGTGGCAGAGGGGTTGGAGATTCATGATCCTAGTACTGAGATGATTAAGAACTGGAAAGTAATGAAGAATATGCCAAGCATGCAAAACTTGAAACAGAAAATTAAACTTCCTCTTCTATCCCCTACAAAATGAAAAGTCAGTGTGGAATATGGGGAATTTTTTTGTCTGTTCTATTATGTTTTGGGAGTAGGGAGGTGTTTATTTTCAACACTGTTATCTGAACTTTCATTTAAATTATTACAGTCAGCTTTCCTAAAGAGTACTCATGTTTTAAGAACTCCTCAGCTACAGCTGAACTGGATGACCTTGAAGTGTTTCCAGGCTCCTATGCTGGGATATAAGCTCTGGCTATGTTATTACCTCATGATGGAGTGAGATATAGGTGCCCATTGTAAAACTGTTCCTTCGTATTGGGGTTAAACAAGAGCTGCACTGAATTCTGAGAAGTGTCCTTTGTGAACAAGAGATGTACTGCCAGGATGCAATGTTATCGATGCAAACACTGCAGAGGTGCATCTTCTTACTGCTTTATTCATGACCTGCTCACTTGTGTCTAAACCCAGTAACTTAAAGTAGTTTGGGAGGTGAGTTTACGAAAGAATTAGGAAGAGAGAGAACATGTTGAAGTGATTTTGTTAATGCTTTTGGTTTAGTAGGTATCTACTGTCATGACAGCAGTGTTCCTTCCCATTTTCAAAACTGCTCTTTTTGCCACAGCACAAAGATGTACATGAAGGTGTTTGGAGAACCTAGGGAGCAAAGGGGATGGCAAGTGCAAATCAAAGGGGATGGCAAGTGCAAATCAAAGTGCCCCAAATTGCTGGTGTACTTAAATATGTATGCTGGGAGCAATCCTTTGTCCTTTCACATTGCAACTCCAACTTGACAGATCCCCAAGAGCCCCTTTTCTAAAGGAAGGGATGAAGGCTACAGTGTTTTGGTTCTGCACCCCAACTGCTCCAGGATTTAACCTCCATTTCGTGTGCCTGTTGTTGAAGGAATTTGCATTCATGGGTGATTAAAGGATGCTTTGTCCTTCAGGTTTTGTAGGTCACTTCATTATTAGAAGCCTGCAATATTTTTACAAGATTACTTCTTTTTCTCAAAAAAGGAAGAAAAAAAAAATCGATCTTTTAATCCAGGACCTTATAAGAGTCATTGGTGAACTCGGAGTTTTAATGGAGTTGTTTATTATAGTTCAAATAATGTCTAGCAAAAGCTTCCTGGAGCAGTAACAATGGAAGGGTATTTTATAGCTTTGAGCACGATAGCATCCTATGGAAAAAAAATCTTTATCTCAAACTCTCTATCTCAAGCTTAGAGCACATTAGAGAGACATCTTTATATCTTTAATTCAATACTTAGTAAGAACAGAAAATACACACCTAATAAAGCAGAGAGAAGTCTTTGTCTAAATTAGTCCATCTGCAGGACTTGTTACCTTTCTGAATATGAATGCTTGGAGTTTGAAAGCATGCAACCACTCCCAGGAGGAGGAATTGTTTTAACTTTTGTTCTGGAAGCTGTGTTTACTCTTTGGTGGCAGAGGAGCCAGTCTTGAGTCGCACGCAGCTCGGTGTGCTCTTGAGGAACAGGCTCCCTTGTCTTGTCTGCAGGACTTTGGCAGGAGCCCATCAGACACCTGTGCTCCCCAACCTGGCCTGCCAGAAGTGCCTGCTACAGATGTCGGAGCTCTTTTGTTGACTTCCTATTAGTCGCCACTTAATGGATGTGAGCCGAACACAGCTTTGCCTAAGCACTTATCAATAGACAGCAAACATTCTTCTTTCAGTGGGCAAAGGGTCAAACTGTTTTGCCTTGCTATAAAGCTGTGCCAGATAATTGCTGGTGATTAGCAATTTTAATTACCAGGTGCTAGGGGTCGTTGCTTGTGGAGCTTTTTTTTTTTGCTGTTGTTGTAATTGGGCAGGCTGTTAATAGGTATGGCTTATTGTATGTATGCTGTATATTATACAGATACATCGTGCATCCTTTTTAAAGCAAGTGAAATAAAGTCAGTAACATAACCTGCTTGTTTGAATCTGATTAGCTGCATAGTGCTCCAACAGGTTTTTCGATAAAAACTTGTCTGATAAAGGAATCTTTAATACAACTCACTAAAGCAGCTTTTAATCCTCTTGTAAACACTTGTATGTACTATTGTTACTGAAGAGAGGCAATGATTTTAAAATCTTTTCCTGCTACGTTGGTCATGTTGGAACTAAGCTTGTCAAACATGTTCTACCTCATTGGTTTTGCATGCAGACTTTTAGGGGGGTTTCATAGAATCACAAAACCAACAGCACAATTAGCAGTGAACTAATCTCTTCCCATATTCAGCAGTGAAATGGGTTCAAAATAAAACTGTCACAAAAGACTCCTCTCTGATCTTCCTCGCAGCAGTGAGAGAGTAAGCAGCTATAATACTTCGGTTTCTTTTTTCTTTCCTTATTACTTTACATCCCATCATTTACTTCCTTTTTTCCCCTCCTTTTTACTTTTTTTTTACCTCACAAGCTCTGTAGACATACTGAAGGTCCTTGAAAGCTGGATGTGCTGTTTACTAATCTACTTGGGCTAGTAGATTAGGTATGCTCTTTGAGAAAATACAAAGGATGAATATCTGCAGTATGGTGTCCTAGCTTTGTTTTTATTTGTTCTGCAGTAGTACTTACTGTCCCACCTCACAGCTTCGGTTATTCCCAGTAGCCAGACTGTCATTCATGAGCTGCATCCTGGCCAACAGTGTCAGTTGGGCAAACCCTCCCCAGCATCTTTCCTGGGGTGTAAGAAGAGAGATTTATGTAAACATGGTGGTAGAAAATGGGTAGATTTTAGTCTATTATTTTTTCAATAGCAAAGTCAAACAAGTCCCCTCATTACATTACAATACTTTAAAGACCCAAGTGAGTCTCAGAAGAGCCACGGCTTTCTACAGAGATGACAATTGCTTGGAGGCAAGCAACAAAGCATGGTTTGGGCCGGTGCAGCTGGTTTCTCTCACACAGCACCAACCAGTCCTGATGGTGGTCGCAGTCACAGCTCCTTTTGTCATTTCTTTATCCCAGCCTAGAAACCTGACAGCTTCTTTAAAGGTGTGGTTTGTGCCACCAGGAGCTAGTAATGCCTTGGAAGTGTTACTAGTTCCTGGCTGTAGATGTACAGAGCTGTAAATCACCTTCTACAGATTTGTGAGTATCATATGTGAATTTTCACTTTAAGAAGTGAAAATGTTTTGTTGCTTGTTCAGCAGAATCTGTCAGACACAATCTCAAATTGTCAAAATCACCATTCAAATCGAGGGCAAAGCTTTGCCTGGATCAAGATCTTTGGGACTGAGCTGTCAGGTCCTCTTTTTTTTTTTTTTTTAATTACACAAAAGTCTAAATTCCTGAGATTTGGTACTGGTACTTAAGATCTTCAATAAACATTCATAGGCATTCACTTTCTACTGCTAGTTAAATCTATCAGGGCTTTGAAATTGTTCAGACCTGGGAAAAAGCACAGGTAGAAAGAAGCCCCTAGAGAGAAAAAAGGTGCAGTGTTCGACATGTTCCATTCCCTTATTTTCTGTGGCACAGCTACAGCCATGATACCCCTGGGAAAAGATGGATTCATGCCTTTTTGCTGACCCCAGTGCCTGCAGACAAACTGCAAAACCCCAGTGCCAGGCCTGACACAACTCTAGAGGAAGCTGCAAATGACTAATATCTCTGAGAAGTGGGCAGCTTGGGGCAGAATTTAATTTCCTGAAATCATTCTGAGCTGTGACAGATGTTGGCACATTGTGGCAGCTGTTTTTAACAGGGACTAAAAATTTTGGTTGCAGGACTAATGCACAGTCTTGGCAGGTCAACTGGTTTTCACAAGCAACCGTTGCTAAAATGTGATCTTCATTATAGAAAAAAAAATCTTACTTGAGATGTGCCTAAGTTTACTTTGTTTTTCTCTATGTTTTCACCTGGAAACAGGTTATTTTATTTGTTGCACTATATATTTTCTTACCTACAACGGCAGGCCAAAGTAATATGTTCTTAACACAGAGTACTGTTGATGCTCTTTTATTTTGATTCCAATATGGACCCATTCCTTTTTCAGGCTCTCAGTAATTTTTATTTCAAAAAGATGCAGAAACCTACAGAAAACAGTTCACTAACCAGATTTTTCCCTAATTTTGCTATCACAAAACTCCAGTATATTCGGAAGAGCAAAGAGGAATACGCATGCATATAAATTCTGCTCGTCCCAATGCATTTGTAATTATTGCAGCCTGCTGAAAAAGTCCCAGTTTTCACGCTCAGGTAAATGTAAATATTAAGTAACATTATTTTTACCAATATATAATGATCTATTGGAATCTGCATAAAAAAATAACAGTGGTTTGCTTTCTCTCCCCATCCGTGTAGCAACATGTAGCCACGCATAGCTGAGACAAGTTGAGCTGCATTCATAATGCAGTTCCAAAGCAGAGTGAATTACGGGTAGAGTTTTAGCCTTAACTTTGAATTGCCTTGCTTTTGTGGATTGAGGTTAGACCTCTACAACAGTATTTGAACATAGTCTCTGGTACTTTGTTGATATTAGTTACCTGCTGTGACACACGGCACATGGCACTTTCATTTCTGTACTCTGTAAAATACAGGTATTACACACCTGAATTATAATCTTGCTGTGATAATATGCCTCTATTGATTCAACAAAACAAGTTGTCTATTCTGTCTTCACTCAACCATCACTGTGAAGGAAAGACTGACAATCAGAAAGGTAAATATTTTGGACTTCACATCTCGTGGCACGACAAAAAAATGTGTAAGTGCAATAATTCTGAAATAAGACCTCGCAGACAATGCCATTCCATTTGAACCAGTGAGATGAACTGCATACAGAAAGTGCTTAGCATAAGCAATGTTAAAATGCTGTATATATTTAAAAACGTATAAAGTGAAATTTTTAGTGAGGTACTGAATTATAAATACAGCATGTTTGGCTACTCCCAAAGAGGCCAGGCGTGCATCACATTGTGCTGCTATAAACCCCAGGGTATTTAGGTTTCTTTCCAGGGTTGCCAGATGCTGGGTACAGGGACCAAGCAGGAGCAAGCTGGGGAGGCATTTTGATTTGGTCCTGGGACTTCCTCAAGGACCATCGCTGAGTCTGTATAACCTTGGGAAATATTTTCTGTTCCCATCTTCCAGCTCTCTGTGCCCAGTCTGTCTCTGTCACTAACCTTTCACTGTGCGGAGTCTTTGGGGCACACTAGTTAGGATACCAGATACCCTTGCAATGTTTTACTGACTCTTTTAGTAACAAGTGTTATAAAAATTACGTGAAACTTGAGGTAGTCCAGGAAAAGTAGCACAATAAAGGCATTTATAACAAAGCAATGAATCAATAGCTGTTGATCTTTGAATACAAGATGAAGGTGATGCTTAGGTGCTGTGAATACTAAGAGGACTTAACACTCCTTCAGAAATGAGAAGGCATGATTATGAAACTATAGGAGATGGAGTGCTGAGACCTACTTTGCCTTTATAAGTGTCTGCTGAAGTACAAATGTTTATGGTTCACAAGCTCTTTCCTTACATCTGTTTGTATCCAGTGCTTACAGACAGAGAGAGAAGGCTGGATCGTTAGTTCTCCTCTGTGTACTTTGGTGAGTTCTAGCAGTCTAGCAGCAAGTCTGGCACTGGGCAAGCCTCAAGGAAAGGACAGAGGAATTCTCACCTCTGTTATTCCATAAGTATGAAAGCTGCTCTGAAAATAATGTCTCCTATTTTATTATTTTGGCCCATGACATCAGAGGTGGATGCTGGTGGCATGCCTGTAGAAGTTGAACCTTCCCACCAATTTCCCATTACATGTTGCTGTGTGAGAGATGGCTGCAGAGGGGCAGTGTGATACGATGGTGCCTGACATGGAAGTGTGTGTGAAGCAAAGGTATGTCATTGAATTCCTTCATGTGGAAAAATTGACCCATCCATTGACCTTCATCCACACTTGCTGAATGTTTATGGAGACCAACAGTGGGTGTGAGCTCAGTGAGGTGGTGGATGGTACATTTCAACAGTGGCAAGACAAGGCAGTGAAAGACAAGCCACGTTCCCAGCTGACAATGCAGATTTTTATGAGTGAAGCATGCAGGTTCTTGGTGATCACTGGCAAAAATGCGTAGCTAATAGTGGTGCTGTGTTGAAAATAGTGCTTTGTAGCTGACAATTTGCTGTCTAAAACAGTATTATTGTGCTCTTTGTATCTGTAGCAGTTTCCATGGAAATAAATAGAAGGCATTACCTTCGGAGCGACCTATGTACTGTGGAAAGGTAACTTGTGGCAGGATAGTGTCTGCTAAGAGGACATGCCCTATGAGTTCTGTTACACCATATCAGACAGGTAACTCCACTTAACCATGTTCATATGTGTTTCCATGACCACAGATCTCCCTGACAGGCAAATTTTTAACTGAAGTGCTCATGAGGTAAAAGTGGGGGAAAATCATATGTGCCAGCAACGGAGGTGCTTGTACGGGTGATTCAACCTTAATCCCTGACCTGGGGGGCCTGTCCCAGGAAGACAAGTTGGTACTTCTGCAAATGGTTAACACGATCTGAATCTTGGAAGTCTACCAGAAGAGTAAGTGTTGTAGCCTATGCATGCCAAAGGAAGCTAAAAGCATCTAAACACAGTCATGTGGTGATGTGTTGAGGAGATCAGAATGTGGTGACCTCCCAGGATGCCTTCTCTCCCATTCCCTGTGTTGAAGGAAATGATCGGGACACCGGCAGCTGGAGACTTGGGAATGATGACTGACTGGGTCCACAGCAGGAGAAAATCACAATGAAATGAATTAATATATGAATAGGATTTTCAGGGAAAAAGATGGAAGGCTGGTGATACGCAGACATAAAAGTGGTGTGATTAAAGATATGAGTGTAGTAGAAGCGTGTGAGAAAGGAAAAAAAAAAGAAGGCACAAAATGAAATAACTGCAACATTAAATTTTGGTTGTTGTTCCACAAATAATGTCTAGACAGATGGGGTTTTTTTGCTGAAATGATGTGAGTAGCATGGAAGTTTGCATAGTAAGATAATACACCAGTGACTTTTAAAGCCTCGTGTGTGTGTGCATGATGTAGGGACAAAAAAGTGGCATGGAAAGAGTTAACTTAAAAAACATCAATCACATTCATCAAGGAAATAGTGACAATCATCTAAACTGAGCCTACTTGTCGCCTTACCTCTTGTCTTTCATTTTTTTCAGTGCCCTCAGTCTTCTTTTCTGGCCATTGCAGTCCTTTCAGTGACTCTTTTCCAAGACCCCTTGTCAATACTCATGTCCCTCTAGACTCTTTCCAATGAGCAAATGACATCATGAAAACCAGCGCCTGTAACTAGACCCCACACTTGCCAGCATCAGAGAAAGCAGAGGGATTACTTCTTGTGTCTTACAGATGTCCCAATCCTGTTTACACACTCCTGCATGTTGGTTGGTGTTTTCTTTTTACTGCCGCGTGATGTCTTTGGCTGACATTCAGCTTGTGATGACTCCAGATCCTGCGAAGCTACTAAGCAGTTAGTCATTTCCCATTCTGTATTCATGCAGCTGAAACGAAGAAATGAATGTAGAACTTTGCATCCAAATTTCGTCAGACCATTCCTATTTCTCAAAGCTCATTCAGCCTTCACCTCCTGTCCTCCAAAGTGCTTCCAGCTCCTCCTGGCCTGGAGTCAGCTGTAAATTTACAGAGTACACTCTATTCCATCATCCAAGTTGATAATGCAAATATTGAATAGCGTCAGTCACCAGACAGACTCCTGGGAAACCCCTCTCAATGCACCCTTTTAATGCGATGGTGAACCATTGATAACTAACTTCTTAGCACAGCTTTCTGGCCAGTTTTGCATCCACCCTATGGCTGCTCTTTTGTTATTGTTCTGCAGTTAGGGCTGTTTCTGTAAGCACCTGCTCTTTTGTCAAAAAGTGTTTGTGTTTTCCCTCCTGTATTTTCATGCTGGTAACCCTGGGGAACAGTGGCCAGACAGGCAATGAGTGCACAGCATCTGAGGAGTTCCTCTGAGCCCTCAGACAGCAATTAGCATGGGATGAAAAGTTGGGGTGCCCACGGGCAATTTCTCTTTTCATTCTGTCATTTCTCTTCTATTCAGTGTTCTGAAGAAATGCTCTGTATGCTTATGCATTTTTTTCATATAATGCTCTCGAGTCCCTCAGAGTAAAGAGAGTATTTGATGGTGAGCTAATGTTAAACAGAAACGGTTTTTTTAAGCCTTAGTACTAGGAGACTATTCCCCTAACATTGATATTTTAATATTATATATAATATCAAAAAAGAATGTAAATAAAAGATATGTGAACCCTGATACCAAAATAAAATTTGGTCTGCCAGCCTCAAACGATCGTTCTGAGTTTTGTTTGGTAAGGTAGGGAATTAAAGCTTTGGAAATGAGAAGAATTCTTTCAACTGGAAAAACAATCTTTTAAAATGCCAACATTTTTCTTACTCAACACTTTTTTTTTTTTTTTTTTTTTAACAAAGTAGACAGTGTTTCCCAGAGAAGTCTGATATAGATAATACTCAAGAAGCTTTGAAAGTTTGGATATAATTCAGGGATCATGGACAGTATCAACAGACGGACTTGTTATAACCTTGCAGAGCAAGGTTATGATGGTGAATCAAAATCTCTAACATATTCAGAGGCGCACTTATCAGAGAGTTGGATCAAAGCATTTTGATTCCTCATCTTTCAGAAGAAGAGTAGACACAAGGTGATGGGAGTCATTCTTAGACACGCCTCAGGAGTCCTTCGCAATTTGCCTGTGAAAACACAGCCTGTTCTGGGCCCAACCTTGAGAGAGTAAGTGTTTGTGAAATGGGTGGATATCTAGAAGTACCTTGGATCTTGCTATTACAACGTTTTAGGTGTCAAAGGCAAGGATAGATAAATGTGAATAGGCTTTGAAAAACACTATTTCAGATGCAGTGCCCTACTGAATGAATAATCCACTCAATAAATTTGGAAGATATTTTGTCAACAGCTGGAGTGGGTTCAACACTGATTTAACAGAGGATAGAGGTTAGCAAATGCCAACTATCTTTAAGTGGGGACATGAAAATTAGTATAATTAATCTTTTTTTTTTAAATATAAATCACCTGGTTAAAGCAAGAGAATTGGAGGGTAATTTTCCAAGATTGAAAGCTAAGCTAAGTGAAAATTAGGAGAGCAACCATACGAATTTTGAATTGTGAAGAATATTTTGGTAGCAGCAGAACATACCATGAGGCTAACGTGAGTCCTGGCTGCAGTCTGAGCAGAGTGGAGGACTGACACGCTTATTTTCGCTTCACAGAAGCTGCTCGTCTATCAAGTGTGGGAGAAGTGGCATCCTGCAAACGTTGCTCCAAACCCAGTGCAACAGAGCAAACCTTCACGTGTGCTGTGAGCACCGGTCAGGTGCACCTGCTGGTTAAACTGGTTGTGCTCTGACACTTCCTGCAATTTACTACAGGTTTTCCTGTTTTCCTTCTGCAATGATTTGGCATTTCAAAAATGAGAAATACAGAGGCTTGCACAAAATCAGCAGTTGTAAATTACCACCAAACAAAATAGTAAAACTACTTCCAGCCTTCCTAATTTCCAATCAATGAACAAATGATGTTATTGGCTGAATAAGGGATAGAAGATTGTCAGGCTTTTTAATTCAACCATTCTTCTGGTCTGACTCAGCTGTCAGAGCTGACTTGAAGGGAACCGTTGAGACAACACATAATCTGAGTTGTTGGAGGGCAAGGAAATCTATAGAATGAAAGCAATGATTATGACTTCCCAGGAACATTGATATGCTAAATCTGTGAGCGAGAAAGATATCTTGGATGAGCTTTAAATAAAATCAAGATTTTTATAAAAAATCAGCTTTTGAGGCCTATGAGAAAAGCTTGGATTCAAAATGCTGGCAGCTTGGATACCCCTCACCTTCATGAATTGTCTTGTGCAGTTTTTGGTTGCTAAGGATGTTATCGCAAACAGACGGAATTTCAACTGCAGCTGGGAGCAGGCAGCCTGCTATTTTTGGTGGGGTGCAGAGTAGCCTTTTCTCTCATCTTTTCACAATCTCTTTGGAACAAGGTATCAGCTTCTGAAACTGGCAAAGTGGTGCTTTTTGGGACAGAGCATCATGTTTGTCAGATGGGGACTTCAGAATACCATCGTGGAACATGAATTATTTGCCAGACCTATATCAGTAATCTGAGTACAGTGTGTTTTCCCCAGTCCAGATTTTGCTAGGCTGTGTCCACATATGAGACGCAGAAGCCCAAAAAGACTTTTGGGTTAGCGTTAGTCTGCATAATAGGCTATTATCAGCAATGGAACTGGGGCAACCCAATGTTCAGTAGAAGCCACAGGCAGGAGAAAACTCCCAATAAACATTATGACATGGGTTACATTAGATATCATGGTACCACAATTATGCATCAAACCAAGATAACTGCAATGTAGACATATCTTTAGTGGGAATTTGCTAGGGAGGAATGTTCTCAAACTATTTCTTTTGAAAATATAAGAAGTGATGACTCCTAAACAGTTGTTTATAGAGATACAGTTGTGTCTGTGAGATTCAGTCTCACCTGGCGCCTTTGAAAGCCTTCCACACAGCCTCACTGCCACTTAAAAGGAGTAGGCTTATTCTGTCAGCAGATGTTAAGAGGTCTTGTTAAAGCACTTCCCAGTATTTATTCCACTTCTCTTGTTCCAGTGTTTTCTAGTCAGGCAGATGCTTCTCTCTATATATAAATTTAGACCTAGCAAGAGAATGAAAGAAATTCCTCTCCTTGCTTCAGTGCTGGCAATAGGGATTCAAAGATTTTAAATAAATCTGTCTTTCCTCTTTTAACAGCCCCCTAATCCCTCCATGGTGACTCCTTCCATTTCCAAAGACCTTTCTGGAGGGTGGGAAGGAGGAGGGCACCCAAACATCAGACGGAGACTGTGGATGAGGTTCAGATTGGATATTAGGCAAAATTTCTTCTCACAGAGTGGCCATGCACTGGCACAAGCTGCCCAGGGAGGGTGTGCAGTCACTGTCCCCAGGAGTGTTCAAAAACCATGTGGATGTGGCACTGAGTTAGTGGGAGTGGTGTGATGGGTCGGTGGTTAGACTGGATCATCTTAGTGGTCTTTTTCAACCTTAATGATTCTATAATTCGATGGTTCCCAGTCATTCGGGTCACTTCTCACACTGCCTAGCCTGCCATCTGCCCTATGTGCTGAGTCTTGCAGCAGGATGCACATCAGCTATCGCTCCTTTTAAAACATGAGATCCATTGATGTGAATTTTAAAAGTTAAGTTGCATCTGGTCAGTCTGTATACTTCTGCTCTACCTCTTAGTTTCCCAGCCTCTTCCAGGTGTGCTGCTGAAAGTCACACTTGAAGAAATCTTGTCATTGTTGGCAACCCAATTTCTTAACTAACAGTGACTCACTACAGTGACTCCAGAGAGATAGGGTTACTTTTATTTTTATAAAATCCAGATAAGTTTATATTTTATATATCCATTTACTGGTATCCCTCGTTATTCACTGTTATTCACTCAGAATGTATGTAACTCAGCTTAAGTGAGGGGAGGGGGAATCAGAAGGAAAAGGATGCATCCTGTTAGGAAGTGGGAAATACTGTATATATAATTTTTAAAAGAACAAAAAGATCTGCAAGTTGTGTGGGTTTCTGTGACAGTAATTATCCTTTTATTCAAGAATGAGTAATTACATTATTCTGCACACTAAACCACCCCCCTCCCCATGGTCATGTGGCATGTGCTGACACACACACACAAAATATGATCGTATCCAAATGAATAAAAACAAGGTGCACCAGGAAGGATAGTTATGTTATTTTCTTGAATAATAGTGATAGTGGTACTTTTCTGTTTATGTGAAACACCACTGAATGTGAGGAAAGAAAGCTGAATATTTATCCTTTTTGTTATGGAAGCAAAACGTTGCTCTCTGCCTTGGCGTCTGCCAATGCAGTGTTTCGGAAGTGTTTGCTCCCTTCCCTCTACACTGAGAAATAATCACAAAGTATTAGGTACTGAATAACTTAGAAGACCATTTTTGAAATACTTGTTTAAGGGGAAATTTTCTCCACCGCCTAGCACTTCTGAAGAGCACTTTTCCTTGGGTGGGAAAGACAAGCTTCTCTCTCCTTTTGTATGCACTGACTCATTGAAGGTGAACAGTTCTTTATGCTTGACCTTCTCCAGCAGTTCAAATTCAAGTCTTCTCTAAGATTTTGAAAGTGTATAATCTAAATTCAAGGCTAGGTAGCTTGTCACAGATTAAAGCTTCTGAGGAAAGTTTTGCCTGCTTTTATAGACCTCTTCTTCGTTTGTGTCAGGATGTTGAGTAGCCTCCCATTTAATCAGTAATACTCACTTCTCTATCCTACTCTCCCCGCACCTACAGCAGCTCACAAAAACCTTAGGCAGAGTCATGGACATGGCCTCAGGGGCAGAACTAGACCTTCTCAAGTCAGAGTAACTTACTCCAATTCCTTAGGGTCTCTCACCCAATCTTTTCTTAAACACCTCTGATGCTAGAAGTTCCATTGTCTCCTCACATGATCTGTTCCTCTGCTTCTCCAGTTTATCTGTTACAAAGTCTTTTTCTGTTCCTAACCTGACTTTTTCTTGCTTCCATTTAACTCCAGTGCTGTCCAGCCTTCACAGATATGAACACTTACCAATAAACATGAGCATTTAAAGGAGTCTTTACATATTTGAAGACTGCTTCTGTAACTTCTCTAGGATAAAACCTTCTTCATTAGGAAGTCTTTTTAGTCTTCTGAACATTCCTTTGCCTTTTTCGGGTCAGTCTGCAAATAACTCACTTCTTTCAATAACTGAGGAACCCAGAACATGGCACTGATCTAGGCGAGTCCTCACAAGGCTGCCTAGTCTAGACCCACCTTGAAGCTGTATTTGGCAGATAGAAAGGCAGCATTCTTAAAATAATTTTCTAAATATTCTTAATCTCCAGGAAAAAAAAAAAATTATACCTAGCGTGCAAAGCAAGTTTTTGCAGGGATGTTCAAAGCAAGGTGGAGTGCGACAGAAGGATCCAGCCTTGCTGCAGTGCCTTCCAGGGCATCTGGTTGGAACACTCTCTGAGGGAAACTGTCCTTCACAATGCACTTGATTTCGTTTTAAGGGCAAAAACTGGAATTTAGGAGTACAACACCACAATCTGACAAGGTTAGTTGACAGCATGGCTGTGCACATGGTTAGGAGAAAAAGACTGTTCAAAGCAATTTTAAAGACATATTTAAAAGAAAGGATTGAAGGACCAATCTTGTGCCATCTCATGATAAAATATTCTTTCTTCTTGTTTACATATCTTTCTCAGGTGTCCACTTAGAGAAGAAAGAACACAGCCTCCTACTCTTTTTTTTCCTGTGGGAGTTTGAGTTTACTATGAAAAGATAATGGAAAAATGAACTGATGTGTCTGGTGAAATGTTTTAAGCAAATGCTTTTTAATGCTTTGTATTTAAACCTCAGCTGTTTTAATATATTTAAACATTCATTTTACCTACAAATAAATTTGTTATGGAAGGATTCCCCCCTGACATCCATTTACATTACAAGATAATTTTTTCTTCCTATAGGTTGCAGAAAATTATTTCTGTTTTCTTTTCATTTCTTATGATAATTTCACTCTTGCCAATTGGAGGGACAGAACATCCTTACATAACAAGTCACTTCCTCCTAGCCTTGGATGTATTTACCAAGAAGTAAATGTATTTAACAAATAATTCTCACATCCCATGTAATAAGTCCCTTCATCCTTTAACTTTAATGGATATTCCCCTTGATTGCACTCATTCTGCACAGAAAAACAAAGCAAATAGAAACGAAACTCTATAAAAAGAAAAGCCAGGCTTCAAACCTTACATTTTGGTAAATTTGGGATTTGAAAAATGGAGACCTGCTGCAGGTAATTTCATTACAAATAACAGTGTAAAGACATAGAACAGATGACACATATAATCAGATGTAGAAAAGAAAATAGTATTTTCTGTGTTCTCCCACCATGAAATGACATGTTTCACTGTATTGAAAAAGAGCAGCTGAGTGTCAGTGACCCCAGTCAGTTTTCATTAACAGTCTCAACTAATAGAAATTCTGTTCAGCACATTTGAAAACAAGCAAATTTGAGAGGGGCTGCAGCATATTGAGCCAGGAACAGAATTCAAATTTCTTCACAAATTGGCTATAAACTGCCACGAACAAACAAACAAACAAACAAAAACTTCATCATCCTGGGATATAAAAATGAATATATGAATCCAGCATGTATGACATGTCAAGTTCTTCTTTCCTTTTGCTCAGTACTAACAAGGTCTATTGTTTTGTCCATTTTGAGGTATTGCATCTTCAGAAGAAAATTGGAAGGACAGCAGTGAAAATGATTAAAGCTCCAGAAAATATGGAATCTCTCACCTCTCTTGCCTGAAATAAGGAAATTCTGAGATATGATATAGTAGGTGCTGAAATAAGGGCTGCTGCACGGGAGAGAATAACGTGTACTTCTTCACTAAGATGGATAGGAGAGAAATGACAGGCTTAGGCTGCAAGAAAATGAAATTCAGATCAGACAGAAAAACTCTAAATCAGTGTATTACTGGAATACACTGGAAGAATTCCTGATTGCTGAAAGTATTATTTTAATATGTTAATATGTTAAACTGTCGACACAATCTTAAAAAGGGATTAAGATGCTTGAATTTGCTTGGACAAGAAAGACAAGAACAACTGGGATGCCCCAGTCCTATGCTTTTATGACTATAAATGGTTGTTAGGACAGGGGAACAAACACCAAACTAGGATGTAGGTTCAACCTAATATTTAGTCATGTACCTGCTGTCAGAAATTAGCAAGGAAAGGAAAGCTTTTTTTTTTTTTTCCTTTAAAAGGCATTGGTGACCGGGGTATTTGAAAGCTCTACCCTGACTTCCTAAGTTGCAAAGACAGAATTTGCCTTCCTGCAGCTTTCATAGACATTATGTGACTGTGCAAACGAATTTCTGACTTTCCATATGAGAGCATACAGGATAAAAATAAAATTACATTATATCTGTATCCATGAAAGCTGTGGGTGGGTGGGAGGGCTGCTGCCAAAGCCCTGATTTTAAGCTTCATGGGAGAACTGGGGAGAAATTGCAGCTCCTCAGTGAGATTGATTCCACGACTGCTCAGCTTGATAAGCTCAGTAAAAGATCAGCAGAAGAAAATTCCTAAAACCTGTGGGGTTTTTTTGTTGGAATAAAAGACCGCGTTACAAAACTGTAGTGCTTCTCGTTAGTAGCTTTGCAGTTTGACACAAACATTAGCTGTCAGCTGATAGTGGTAGTGATAATTTAGTATTTCCGCCTCTAATTAGCAAACACAATTTTCCACAGAAAATAGGCATATTTTGCACTGTGTACATTTTTAAAACTTGATATAGGTTTTCTAGATAGGCATATAAATTGGATTCAGTAAATGAGTGGTTGTCTATGTTTTGGGGATATAAAAAATGTTATTGTGTACGTTTGCTTCACAGTTTGAGAATTGAAGGGCACAGAGGAGCTTTTGGCTTGTACTTCTTGGCTTTAAAGGCAACTGGAAAGGCTACATCAGGCTTCGTTGTGTTTTTCGTGTAGATCCCCATTTCGTTTGCCATCTCTCCTCCCTCTTTTCAGACTGGCTTTCAAACTCCTTATGGACCTGATACAGGATTGCTTTAGGAGTTTCCTTAAAACCAAATCCTGTCACATGAGGATACTGCTAAGAGGAGAGAAAGCCCTAACAAGTTCTAGCAGTGCCAAATTACATTCAGTTCTTGAATTTTCACTTGGCATGGTAACATTTCCAAAGAGCAATTGTTTTACAATCAGAACTTCTGCAGCCTGTTCACTTCTTTTTTCTTACTTAGCTGTTCAGAGACCATCAGACACCAAGCAAGCCAATAATGTCTGTCCATCCAAACAATTGTATAGCAAAAACATCAAATGAAACAAACTGTCTTTTCTTGCAGGTCCAAATTAAAGAGGCAAAACTGACAGTATCACTAGAGATAATTCATTTGCATGGCAATTATTATCTCTTCAATAAATATCAGGTGTTAATGCATTTAAAAATCCTGATTTTAAGAAAGATTTTCTTCCAAGATAATCTTTCAGTACTGGAAGATACGGGACAGAATTTTTATTAAAAAAAACTTTTTAAAGTACTCAAGAATGTGTTAGTTGTTCCTAGGTGCTTGTTTATAAAGTTATGCTAAGGGTTGTGTTTGTAAGTCATGAGCTTGTGCCTGCAACATTTGGATGAGAAGCTAGTCTCTTTGTAGGCTAGAAAAACAGTGCATGGAGTTTTCAATGAGTCTAACACTAGAAATCTCCTGCAGCATTTTTTAAGATGCTCTCAGTAAAGAGATTAAGTCATTTACTGCTTTTCCTGCAGATCTAATTGAAAAGAAAATAAATTCCTTTACACACAACTACAAATGTGCAAAAAGATCACAAACACAAAACATCCTTCCTAATATCCATGTTACCTGTGAAAGTCCTGAGTAAGAGCCATTGCTAAATCCCCCGGCTCTGATGGAAGAAAATATACAATTTGCTAAGAAACTGATTTTGGTATGATACTTGTGAAAGAGATCAAAAAGAACCAGTTAATGCATCTCTCAGGATTACACAGATATCTGCAGTCTCCATCCTTTGTTTCAGGGCTTGTGTGCAACGTGGAAGTGAGAAAATGACATTAAATGAATATTATTTGGAGCCTCAGATTAATTGTTTTTATTAACAGGACATTGGCATTTGAACATTTCCATCCCTGTAATCTCCAGATATTCAGCAAAGTTTAGACAGTATAAATTGTCCTTATGTGTGGACAATGTCTCCCTTGGTTCTCTTTATAGCTGGAGGAGAATACGACCCTATTTTATCAGCCTACTTTAGGTGGTATGATTCATAACTTTAAGATGCTTTCTTCTCCTTCTTGATCACAAAAGCAGACAGTGACCAGCTCAGAAGCACATATTTATATAACAGATTGCTCAAGTTAGGGGGAGTGATTCCTACACAAAAGCACAAGCGTACACACTACACCTGGATGCACATCCCTTCTCCTGTGGTCCACTGCTGATCTCAAGTGACAGCTGGTCAAGCAGTGCCATAAGGCCCTGCTGGGCTGCAGGCAGCTCCCAAGGCATTGTTTTAGCAGTGGTCAGGACCCCTCAGAGGTTTCCTCTCTCCCTCTTCATCCATTCTTGACCTGGAAAAAGAAGATACAGATTTCAGGACTGAAAATCACAGCACCATCTTTTCTTCCAGTTTTACTTTACTGTTGTAGAAAATTACTGCACAGTTTTAAAGCAAAACCTCCACTAAAAACCCAAGAGCCTTCTCTAGTTACAGCCCTATCACTGTGTTAACACGAGCAGTTTAGCAGTGCATGGCACGTTGTTCCCACTAAACACAGTTGGTGGGTGCAGCAACAGGGGGACAGGTAACCCTTCCTCATTGTGCTTTGACTTTGCTTTCAGGTTATTTCAAAGAGAGGTTAATAAAGGCTGTTTCTCTTTGAGCAAGGCTTGCTTTCTGTGATCATTTTCTGATAATATCATTTGTTTTCAGCCTGGTATTAGGGTTGTGGAATGAGGTCCCCCTGGACACCCATGACTTTGTGCTTTACCTGGCAGTAAACATCTCAGATCCTTCCCTTGTCATTTGATCTGGGATAAAAGACATCTAACCCTTTCTCAAGGAAAATAAAGAAATAAATAAATAAAAGGGGGAAAAAATCCTTCATTGGGGGAAGGAAAGCTTATAGCAAAGATGGGATGCATACTGCGGAGGTGGCCATTTCCTGGCAAGGAAAATCAAGCCCGAAGGTCAGGCTGTTTATTAAGCCAACAAAATGTTTCACTGTGTGCCTTGTGCCTGATTCTGCAGCAAATGGCAGAAATAACCTTGAAACAACCCCATGTGCCATGAAAGGGCTGAGAGAGCAATACAGCGCTTTAAGCTCTAAGAAGAAACCTCTGTGACAGCTCTGGTGCACGTTTGGTGTGCTTGTAAAAAATCCAGTCTCAAATAATTTATTGTGGGTGTAATGAAATATGTTTAATTTGATAGAAAGTTCTTGATAAGATACCCGCAGAGGCAGCATGTGGATGTTTCCTAACTGGCATTTGAGAAAGCCAACATGATTTAATCAGCACTCATTTTCAGTAGACTTGTAATTGCCTGCACAGGAAAGGTAAAAACTGAGTTCCCCTGTAACTGTGCGATTCTGTTCTCAACATCCAGCTGGAATATAATATTGCTGCATTGGCTTGCAGGCCTGTGGGGTTTAAATAGTGTCTGCAATCTGGTGCCATGCTGATTTACTAATCCTTGATCTTAGTTGAACATGATCACAGTCCCTGCTTCTGTTCATAAGGGATAGGCTTACTGTTAATTGACAGGCTTTGGCGTCCTACCAAAAGAACTGCAATGTAGAGAAGGAACTAAAACTGAGCAGAGGATGTATCTGACAAGCCAATTTGAGGGGGAAAAAAAATCTATTTAGAAGATCTTTTTGCCAAAAATTATTTTCTATTTTATTGTTTCATTACAACTAGGGTATGTGATTTGCATTTTAACATGAAACAAATAAAAACAGAGTCATCTGAAATGTGTTTGCAGGGTGATTAAGTAACTAAGACGTGGTGTTTGGAATCTTCCCAGCTGCTCTGCTTTCCATGTATTTAAGTCTTGTGTGAACTTCAGTGCTCGTGTTTGCTTGCAGAGCTAGTGTGTCATTCTGCATGCTATGTATACATACAGTCTCACACTTGTGATATTGCTCAGAGATTTCAAAGTGATTGTATCCATGGGTTGGGGCAGCTGCCATTTTATTCCAAGTTTGAAATTTGATGGAAAAACATTAACAGGCTGTAATTTCTTTTCCAGTTACACCCCCCTCCCTCCCCCCAGAAGACTCAGGCTTATTTATTTTTATTCAGAACTGTTTTCCCCAAGTTTTGAACCCTTTCACTAGCTTTCTAAACCTGGCAAAACTTCAGAGAAAGCATATTGTGAGGGCAGGCTGAAATCCTCTTAAATACATTTGCCTTCATTCCTGCTGGCCTTGCAAACCTCAGACATATTAAATTGAAGGGCAGTGCTTAAGTGAGTGTGGCATTCTAGCAAACTGATATATTCCACCAGACAGCTTTGTAGCCTTCAGTATGGCTGAATGTACCAACATAGGTATGCCTGTGTGAGGGCAATGAGATGCTGGCACAGGCTGCCCAGAGAAGGTGTGGATGCCCTACCCCTGGAGATGCTCAAGGCCAGGTTGAATGGGGCTCTGGGCAGCTGAGCTGGTGGGGGGCAGCCCTGCCTACGCTTACAGCAGGGAGGTTGGGACTGGATGGTCCTTGAGGTCCCTTCCAACCTGAGTCATTCTGTGATAAGATTCTGTGATGATACTTTTAATTCTGTGTTGTGTTTTGGGTTTGTCACTCACACTAACTTTGGGCCCACCAATATAATGCCAAATGTAAGTGGTTTGAATTGTGTGGAAACTACTTGCACTGTGAATCACACTTTGGGGAGCTTCACAGTTATGGTGATCAGCTTTTAGGTAATATTTTGAGGGTTTCTGGTGGCAAAGGCTGTGAAATAAGAGTCATCTCATAAATTTGTGTGTAGCCCATCGGTGAAGCTTGTGGATAGTGAGATGTTCACATCAACTAAATTACGTTAAAATTGTATGTGGACACTCTCATTCAAACTTAACATAGGCTTGATTCTTGGTTTCACATATTTGATGCTGTGATGATTGAAAAGTGTTTCAAATCAGGGCAACTTTAATTCTGAATAGGAATTTGCCTACATGGGAGGCAAATATGCACCTACAGTGCATTAAAAAAAAAAAAAAAAAAAAGCTAAATTAGCTTGTTTACACAAAAAATCTCTTATCTTGAGTGAGAGAAGAACATATTTGCTTAATGTTAGAGGTTGAAAAATGATTTGCTATGAGAGGAACTTAAAAACAAAAGGTGAAAAATAAGGCCCATTCTCATAAGTGATTTAAAAATAATCCCTATAAAAGTTAGGAGAGTTTCTAATTAAACAAATTGTCTGGAAAGCTGAGACATTCCCTAATGAGTCGTCGTGTGAATCTGGAGACAACACTCAGCCATTAAAGCGCAACACAGGTTTACTTTATTTGCAATTCTCAGAGCTGCCTCCTCCAGGAAGTTCCTTCTCACCTTTCATTAATAAGACCTGCTCATGAGGGCCACCTGCAAACAACTGACAACTTATAAAAATATTTTATTGTTAAAAGTACTTATTTCAAAAATAGGTTTGTGCATTGGCAGAGGCTTTTGACTAAAGTTAGTAAATGTTTGGTACAATTAAGTAGCTTACTAATAATTCGAAAATGGGGAAAGGTATCGGAAGGATGCTTTAAAAGTCTTGAGTTTGAAATGAGGGCATGTATGTTCAAAGACAACCCTGCAAAAAAAAAGAAAAAAGAAAAAAGTACTGTGGGGAGAATGTAATGTATTTACAGAGCTCAAAAGGGTGTGCTCTGTGAAGGTATTGATAGGCAGTCTGTCCTTTTTTCAAGTCTTATCTTCAGGGTAGCAGAGCTCAAATGTGCCAAACACTTCTCGTGTTCAACTCTGATTGCATCTGTGCAATTTTCTCTGAGATTTATGTCTGGTGTAAATGAAAGCAGTGGGCATTTGATCTCATTGTCTCGTTATATTTAACATATTTGTTAGATTAACCAATTGCCTAAATGTTTTTATTCTTATCACATCTGCAGTGCCAGAACTTCATGGATCAACAAAAGGATGTTGGCTGGACAAATAACCAAGTGACTGCTGCTTCAGGCAAGAAATGCTGGCTCAGAAGTGTGCCTACTCCATCCAGAGAGAACAGAGCTCATGTACCTACTGAATTCATGGTACTGTGAGGGAGGGACAAACATTGTTCTAAGATTTTTCTTAGATCTTGGATGTGCATCACATTTTCACAGTTCTTGGATGTGCATCCCTCATATACATATTTTGCTTCTTGTTTAAGGAGAGACCTTGGAAAAGGCAAAGGCTTCTGAAGCAAGGAAGGCAAATGAAGCAGCAGTGGGGCAAAAATATGTGATTTTACTCCTCGACTTTTGTCTCTTAGAGAAAATGTTCTAGCAGAATATTTCTGTACCGTGGTACTTGCATGTGCTCTGCTACCCCAGCACGCATCCAGCTTATCTGAATGTAGCTGTAAATCACAGAAATAGAAAATCAATTGTTGCTGTCTTTGTGTTGCAGCTCTTAATTCTAGAGGCTTTTGGTACGTGGTGGTTTGCTGGAAGTCAGATTTCCTTAGCTCTCTGAAGGGACTCATGGGGTCTAATGTTTTTCTTGGTGTACATCTGGATCGGAAGAAATAATGTCTGCTCTTGCCTGGATGCTCCTCTCTCTGATGTGAATTGGTGTTTGGGGATACTGCTGCTGCCATTCCAGAAGAGGTGAGTTATTTGGTCCTTGATTGTGCTTGGTCTTAAAAAACCTTTCAGCATCACCCAGTGGGACTATGAGTTCCTCTGTAGCCAACTGGGCCATTCATTGGGTCATTGAAGTGGTCTTTATTTATGTATTTGTTATACTGCACTTGCCAGGGCAATGTCAAACTAATTAAATATTATATTTTCTCTGAAAATGCTGCTCTGAGACCTGAGTGGTGGATGTGGGAGACAGAAACCAGTAATGTGCCTTCCTACATGTTTTTATTTGTCTAGTTTTAGTCTATCTTCCTCAAGTGTTATCTCTACCATTAATCACCTGTTCATTTCTCATGACTGCTGTGGCAGAGAGAAGCTTCAGAAGGGTTTTGAAAGAGAAGAAAACATGAACCTTATGAATCAACTCAGGAGCTCAAACTGAGGCTGCAGTCCAGCCAGAGAGGGGATGGGATCAGTGGAGTCGAAGTAACAAGAGGCAGTGTAAAGAGAATGGCACAGGGTTAGATAGGAAGGACAAGACAAAAGCACTGAGTGTGGCAGAGTGAAACAAAAAGACTGGTAAACTGGTTATAGGGCAGAATGTCAGACAAGGAAATAGGCATTTACCACTTTGCCTGTAAGACAGCTGTGTAAGCTGTCTGTTCTAGCTTCACAGTCAGACATCGGAGCAGGAGTTTTCTGTCTGGGTTGTCCTGGAGCGTGCACTATTCTTTGGTTGTTCAGAATGACCAGGAATTTTCAATCTCTCTAAATTTTTGAAGCATGCTTTTCTACTCATGAGAAGAGAAACTCCTGGACAAATGACAGATCTTATCACTGCAGCAGCGCAGGAGCAGAGGCTTCTTGTCTCAGCACAGGCGCTGTGCTGAGATTGCCAAGCTCCATGGCCACATGTGTGCCCCCGTCATGCTTGTTTCAAAACACACCAAAAAGGTGGAGTCTGCATATTATAAAACACTGGTAATTTTTAATCTTCCTCTTACCCAACTTGAATGTCATTGTTTCCCTTACGTGGGCCTTCTTTGTTCTCCCTCATGATGTATTTTCTTACCCAAAAAACAACTGGGAAAGTTTGAAACTGTATCCATCTCACAATGCCTACAAAATCCACACCAATTAGACATCTCATAAACCACAAATCCATGCTCATTTAAAAGTGGGTGGGGGGAATTGCCCAAGACACAGAGTATCTTGCCAAAGTTTTGTTCAGAGCTAATTTTTTTAATGAGGCCTTTGTTGCTGCTATTATTTTTGTTTTAAATCTTTGAAAATAGGATTTGACGCTGATCTGCTGAAAGGCCTTATCCAGCGGTACTGCTGGCACTAAGTCACAGGGTAAACACAGTCCTGCAGTACAAGTGACAATGGACCACAGCTTGAAAATTATTGGCCCATCCGCCCAGGAGTGGGAGCTTGTGAACCACTACCTTTGAATCTCCTTCCTGTTTCCTTTCTGAATTTCATCATGAATGATATTAAAAGCAGCACTTCTTGCTTTTGGCCGTGTAACTGGAAAAGCACGAGCACAGAAAGGCATTACCTTTAATAATCATCCTTACTCAGACACTCATCCTGCCTGATTTTCCTTTCCTTCTCTTTGCACACAGGCCTCCAACTCTCCTTGCCCATACCCTGTAATTCTTCCAACATTGATCCTTTCGTCCTGCTGTAGTTTCTCCTAGCAATGTGGCCCACCAATGTGCTGAGCAGGGGTTGGAGCAAGCAAGAGACAATGGTGTCCCTCCATCCAATGCCACCTTTGTGCACTGGTTATCAAGAAGCACTGGATCTACTCAGTGTGGTGTGATAGTAGAGCATCAGGTCTAGGAGGAACTTCATGCCCCAGTGAGCCTTGATTCAAGAATACATCCCATGGCAGACAGGGTCTTTCTTCCCTTCTGGCCAAAGGGGGCTTGGCTCCCTTTGTGCCCATCCAGCAAGATGCTTCTGAGACACAGTGGTTGTACTGTATCTTTCATTCACCTGGAAGTATAGAGAAGGCAGTGCTGAGGGTCTGATCTCCTGCATTTGTTCCTTGGATGCCCTCCTGAACATGTGAGCTCAGGCTCTTGCTTAGCAACATCATCCTGCATGGAACATCCCTCTCCTTCTGGAAATGCTGGAGCATTTCTCCATGGTTTGGGCTGCTGTGACTGCTGAGATACACTGGCTTGCTAAGCTGCCACACCTAGTTTGATGGGTTGATGGTTAGACAAGGTGATCTTAGTAGTCTCTTCCAACCTTAATGAGTACACGATTCTGACTGCTTTTGTCTGTGCCAACCATTGCCTGTTTCTACCTGCAGTTTGCAGCCACTCAGACTGAATGTGTTGTGAAGATATCTTTGTTGTGCCACCACTGCCACCACAGCCACCCAAAAGGCTGACAGATTTGTGTTGGCCTTTCAGTCCCTCTGATCATTTGTGTACTGTTTGTAAGGCACTTTATCATCTTGGTCATTCCTTGGCTTTATTTAGCATTTATTTCTCCTCAACTCATTCCAAAATCTAATATTATTTGGTCTATTGAGATTGCTAAGTGTGAACAGAATGTTCATTTAAATTTATGATTGGAATGTTAATATTTTCCTGTATTTGCTTTGTCAGAGGACTTTCTGGAAGTATAGCCCCTCTTTGATGAAATAGATTGCTGCTAAATTAACAAAGGACTATCAAAGATATGATTATTTGTTTGTGGCAGAAATCCCATTTAACAGCAACTAGTCCTAATGAACTCTGTAATAAAATAGATTTGCTTGTACATTAGTGTTTTTGTACTGTATTTTTTGCATGAATTGATGAATATTGTGATCTGTGTGTTTGTATCTGTGGGAATTTAAGCCTTAGCATGCACATTTGCTGCGCTTGAACTGAGAGATCCCAAATATGCAGGCACTCTTTGAACTAATTGCCCCAAATCGGTTAAGTTTTGCATTTTCTCTGCGTGTAGATGTAGCTCTTAATCATAAACAGAAGCCCTCTGTGTAACAGCACTAAGCAAAAAAACAAGAACCACTGTAATTTGGGCTTCAGGTGTTTCTATGTATACGCACTGTAATTAGTTCATAAGTCCTTGTCACAGCAACATTCTTCATGCACACCTCAGCATCTTGCTTGCTACAGGTTTTGGGCTGCAAAAAGCTGTTTTGAAAGCTCATTCTTCAGATTCAGCACTATCTCACGGACTTACTTAGTTTATCAGATGTAATATCTTCCTCATTATACGATGTTATTGTTGTACTGACTCCTATGTGTATCCCTTTATAAACATCCTAGGAGAGCTTCTTTCCCTTTCAGTATTACTGGCTTTTGTTTCTATTTGTTTGGCTGGTTTTTTTGTTGTTGTTGTTTTCTTTTTCTGGGACCACAAATAGGAAATGGTGTCTATCTTATCTTATGCTCATGCTACTTTTTTTCTGCACATGCTGTGACTCTTTCTGCTAGAGCACAGATTTGTCATGGCAAATTATACATAGCTCAACCTCATGTGGATTTCAGTGCTTTAAGCTGCAGAGTTCCTTCACTATTTTCATTAGAGTCTAGCACCCTTCATTAAACGCTTTTCTTTCTATTACGGTTTTAAAAAGAGTCAATACTGTTCTGATGTTTCTTTGGTTGCTTTGTTGCAGACTCTACAGATGTTTTTTTTTTTGCAGCAACATGTATGCAAGCTACTATTTATACAGTGCATGTGCTGAGAAATATCACAGATCTGTTTACAGCAAGAGATGGGAATTTGAGAAGTACTCTTCATATTCTCCCTTTCGTTCTTGACTCTTGCTATATTTCTCAGGCTAATTCTGTGAGGTCTTTGTGACACGATTCTTGTTATTTGCTATGATTTATTTTGGCCCTGTATTGGTGAGCTGGGGACTGTCCAGATGGTTCCGAAGCCCCTACAGCTTTGTTTGATCAGATGAAGCCATTCACAGAGATGCTTTTCATTGCGTTACAAGAGCTCTGCCCACACTGTGCTCTGCTGAGCCCATCTTATCTTCAGCAAGTGAGGGAAGCACCTTCTCATTCTCATTGAAATGAAACTACATGAAGGGAAATATGGCACTGAGAAAGGATAGAAGAGGCGGGAATCCATTTTGTCTGTTTTTATCTTTTAGAGCTTGGAAATAGGTGGGTCAACTGTGCTGCCAGACCAAAGGAGAGACAGCTGATGTTTGCTGATGCTAGGTATGCAGTAAGGGAGACTCAGAAGGAGTCCTTCTGCAGCTCTTCTGATGCTGAATGGCGCTGAGTATAATCCCACTAGAGGCTGCATAAACTATTTATTGAGCTGATGCAAGAGGAAGATGGGAGCTTGGTCCTTCCCTGCCCTGCCCACAGACAAGAGTTAGCAGAGCTGATGAGGAAGGGGAAGAGGAGGCCCCATTCAAAACACACGAGGCTCCATCCTCTCAGACAGCTAACCTGATGAAGAATTGCATGATAATTCTGCTGAGTTATCTCTGCCCTTCACACCTTTCTCCACCATACCTGGACTGTAAAAGGCAAATAAAAGTCTTTCACATACAAAAAACAAATGCATGAACTCATTCAATAGGTGTGTTGAACAAAAGAATTTTGCGTGGACTTCCCAGCTCCAAATTGTAATTTCTGCCTGTAACTAAGCAGTCCTTGCAATGTTACAGGGAAGAATGGATAAATCCCAGGTTAATGGTGCATGCATCTCCCTATTTCAGTACAGCAGGAAAAAACATGAAGTAGCTGCTGCACATAGAAAAGATGAAGCACTGTGGTGAAAAGTGGAAAAGTGTCCTCGTTCAGTTTAAAGTGAGGGTATAAGTTCTGGTCCTAACTCTCAGAAGGGGGTGCTGTTACCTCATCTGATTCCTTTGTGTTTTATATGTGTATCTGTATGTTTATAGGCATACGTACATATATGAAAACCCACTGGGATTTTAAAAGCAAGCCAAAACATTTGTGTCCTCTTATATTCTACTCTAGCTTAACTTTTTCAGAACACATCTAAAGAAGTTGCTGCTTTTGTTTTGATGACTAACCAGTGCAGCATGCTAAAATAAAAAATAATAATAATAATAAAAATTATTAGATTTACAGCAATATGTGTTTCTTTTGAAAAGTATGAATATCCACAAAAAAAAAAAAAAGGGAATAAAAGGCACATAAAAATTGGTTTTTTTCAGACAATACTTGGAAAACAATTTACTATATTCAGGAGGTGAAAAGAATGTATCAAAGTAAGTGAATATCAATGAAAAAGCACAGATTGGAAGCAATCTCTTTTACTAAGAAAAATATATGATATTTTGTATTATAAAATCCGGAAATAAAAACCTGTGCATAATGTTGCTGCATTGCTGCTACTTTTTTTTTTTTTTTTTTTTAAACTCCAGAGATTCTCTGATTATTAAAGCTGACTTGTTTACTCCTTACTCCTCATTTAATTTACACCTGTATAAATAAACAAATAAATAAATAGTTGTGTATGTCCATCTTG
This sequence comes from Lagopus leucura, assembly GCF_019238085.1. Taxonomy (NCBI): domain Eukaryota; kingdom Metazoa; phylum Chordata; class Aves; order Galliformes; family Phasianidae; genus Lagopus; species Lagopus leucura. Next base: position 61,242 of record NW_024967085.1, read on the forward strand.
GGCACATTGCCACTGAATGTGTCTTGTGGCTGACTTTCTTATTTCCTGACACCTGCCCAAACCTGTAAGCACTCAAAGATATGCTTCATCTGTCCACTACCAAAACCCTGTTTTGGACAAGGATTCCTAGAACAGGAATCTCTCTCCATTGCAATCCAAAGGAATGGCCAAGCTCATGTGCTCAATGCCTCAGTTAGACTGAATACAACAAACAGTAAAAGCGACGCTTTTTTCCAAGTGTCCTGCAAAGTTAACCTAGTATCTTTGGCAGGTAGTAGAGCTCACCAGTAGATTTCCATTACAGTCCATTACGAAACTCTACTCTGCTTGTTGATTCAATGTACCCGATGACTTAACTGACTGCCTTTCACACAGGAATTCTCAAAGTAGCACCTACTTTAAATAGAGACTTTCTTATGTGGATGTTTGGCTAATGGCACTGAAATGATGTAAAAACACAAATCCTTGGTTTCCTGAGGACTGCCCATTCTAATTTTCTTACACTTTGTCTCCATAGTGGCGATTTCAATACCTGACTGCAAGAGAAGGGTTATGAAGGCTCGTCATAACACAACATCATCATGACAATAACCCTGGTCTCAGCTGAAGTTTGGATGTAGAAGGAATTCAATGTGGAACTTCAGTAGCTGCTCTCTGTAAGCATTTCCCAAGCACTTGGAGTCCTGTGAATTTTTCCTGGTGACACAAGAGAACTGTGTTTGTTAGGGTCTTAGATGCCTGCCTTAGGGTGAGATGAAGTGCCTCTGAAGATGCATGTTTCTTTCCAATGAGATAAAGGAACCCCGGCTTCAGAACAAGACATCTGAATTTAAAATGCTAAAACATGAATCCCAACTGAGATCCCTGGGAAGTCAGTCTGGCAAGGTTCAAGTGATTTTTACTGTAATTGTCTAGTCACAGAGAACTGGATAGCATTACATTGTCTATTCCTTTTTTTTTTTCTTTTTCATGTTTCCGAAGTGACTTTATAACCTCTTCTTGTTGAAGCTAAGCTAGGACAATAACCACACACAGCTTATATATACATTTAAAGTAACACTTGAGAGTAAGCAAGGGACTACTGACATATTTACTGTTAAGCACATGGCTAAATTTCTGAAAAGATGAAACTTGAGGGGATTAGCTTATATGCTTAGGCAGTAAACTGATTTCTTAATGTATGGAGTATGCTTGGGATTCTGGACATGCCTAACAATGCAGAGAGTGAACAAAAAATAGACTTCTTCAAAGACACAGCATCTAGAGAGAGCCAAAGGCAGATGTCACTTCATCAACTCCTTGAAGCCCCTTATGGAAGAAGTGCGGTTTTGAGAACACAAGTATTGTTAGATAGCATTCAGAATAGTTGCAGGAAGACTGGCAAGGAATAAAGACCAGGCATTCAGTTTGATGGCTTTATATTTGTACTTTGTAAAAATGTATTTTGAAAAGCAAGGAGTTTGGTTATTAGGATCTAACTTAATAATGTTTGTAACAATCTCATCTAGAATTGTCCACTATCAAGATTTTAGTGATTTGTTGTAGCCAACAATGACCTTGCTTGCACTCTGTGCTTGTAATAATCTTCTAATTACTAGAGCTCAAAATCTCTGGGAGTAGTTTTAGAAATGTCCTGGTCTACTGTCTAGAAGAATCACTCCATTTTGCATAACTGAACACGAACGACCAGAGGAGTGGGGTTAGGATGCATGTTCTGGAGGCATCTCTAGGTGCTAGAGGGTCACTGCTGTTCAGGTGGTCGTCATCCTCGGAAGACGCTGTGTGTGGAATCCCTTTCTGGTGTGGTGATATGAAGGTTCACTTTCTGTCCTCATGTCCAGGGTCTGGATACTTTTTCCTGGCACACAGAGCTGAGTGAAGCTAAGGCTTGCTCCTATCCTGCAGCTACACAAGGGCAAGGGCTGAGGTACCAGCTGGAGCATGTGACCTGAGCACAATCTCCCATGCTCTGAGAGGTGCTGGGCCAGGTCTTGACTCCCAAAATAAGCAAGCAAAGCTAATAAAGTGGATATGTAGCAAAATCAGTGTGAAGCAGACTGTGTCATTGCCTTCTCTCTGAATAATGCCAGCAGACAGAAGGAACTAAACCTGCACATCTGAGTGGGGAGAACTTCTCATTACCAAAAGCACTGAGAGGTGCAGGAATAAAGCCCTAATGATGCCACTGATAGCTTTTTTTGCAAGAGAAGTAGATCAGTCTGTGTTAGAGAAGACTGATATAAATCCCCACAAGAATTTGAGTGAAAAACAATGATGCCATTTTAGATTTTTGCCCCATTTTATACCTGTGTCATGGTCCTGGGCATAAACATCTTGTTCGTTTGGTACAGGTCACACAGCTCAATGAATAAAGGTAGCACAGCATCTTTTTCCTCTTCGCCATCCATTTGTACTCTCCCTGGCATCAGCTGCAGCACACATTGCTGTGTGCATATAATCACATACCGGGGGGGTCATTGAGTCCCTCCATGTCTGACACAACTACAAGGCTGAGTTCTCCAGTACACGTGGATAAAACCATGCTAAAATACAGACCATGAGATTCAGTATAAAGTGATTTCAGATGTCTCCCAGCACTGCGCTGGTGTATAAACAGCTGCAATTGGAAATTCTAAGCTACAGAAAATGGGAGATGGTAACCTCTTGTGCACAGGATTTAAAACTATAGGATCATTGACCTCAAATGGTTTACGTAGCCTGGGAAATCGAGAGTTAAGCAGCTTGCAAAGCTACAAAAGCCAGCCACTAGTCTGGAGAATAGGAGCCTTCTTCTAGTTTTCCTGCTGATATTCAATGTTGTTTCAATCAAAGTACAGGTAGCACTTGAAGAATGACAGATCTTGTGAGCTTTATATACCAGAATAATGAGATTATGCTTCATGACCCTGCTGCATTTGACTTTTACATTAGAGAATATGATTCAGGAATTCATTTGAACAATCCACAAAAATAAAATGAAAAGACTTGGAAAAAAAAAAATGCTGGTTTCTTATTAATTGTACATTGTAACTGACTCATGGGAGAGGAAGAATTATAATGAAGAAAATCAGAAATAAAAGAGACCCACAATGCTAATGTGAATTGGTACTGAAAAATTACAAAAATATCATGAAAAGCATAGAAAACCATATTTCTCTTACTAGATTTATTCTTATAATATTATCACATTTAAAAAAATACAATTTTAGAAAAAAAAAATGAACTATAGCTTTTTGCAGTGATAGGCGACAGGTCAGAAAAGCATTTCAGAATAATTTTACACCTTTTAACCTTAAAAAATACTTTGCTGACAATTGAGAAAGGGCCTTAAAAGAAGCGCTGATAGGCATTCTCACAGCAGGGTTGCCATGTCCCATCACATAGCAGAGGGTTTCTGCATAATGTATCCTGTAATAAGAAGTGTACTGCAAATCACAAGGCTTGAGTAGCAGTTTTAAGAAAGTAATCCTTGGCATGAGCTGCTATTAGTGATGACACTGGAAGTTTGTTACGGAAAACTCTTTAGAAGGCACAAAGAAGGTAAACTGTCTCAAATCTCGATCTGAGCCTTGAAAGAACTAGTTTGTCATAGAAATTTGTCTGCATTTGAATATAGATTTAGTGGTCTCTGTCTCTTCATTTTTGCTTATGCTTGGACAGCCCTGTTGAACGAAAAGCACAGAGTTTGGCTAAATGAAGGTCACTTTTCTCTCGTTCTGTGCTGCAAATGGCAATTGTTCAAAAAGTGTTTTAACAGTTACTGGTATTAATTATGAGTGCTAATACAATTAGTGATTGCTGAGAGTCCCAGTGTTGCAAAGCCTTTACAAATGGGGTAAAAACTTGGGGGGGGGGGGGGGGGAAATCCAGTATAACAAAGAGAAAATCAGCCCCTCAAAGCACAGCAAGCTATATTCACGTTTTAATAGGTAGGCTAATCAAAATGGGATGTGAAACTAGAAGAAACCTTCTGTTGAAATTAATTTTATTTTTGTCTGGAAATGTAAATAAAAGAAAACGTGAAGGGGCCATTTCCAGACAAGTTCTTTTCAGTGTTAATGATGCAAATCAGTGAAGTTTCTCAGTCCCTGAGGGATCTTTTTGTCTTTCTCATTTCCATAAGAATGATTTTTAGGTGATTAAAATAAAAATCTAATGGAAATAAAAATTCTTTATACTTTTCTCACAATACAATTTAGTTGGTATCTGGGAGAAAAGAAAAAAAAAGAAAAAGAAAAAAAAAAAAAGAGCAGAGCTGTAATTGACTTTAGCTCTATGACAAACCTTCCTAAAAGAGGATTGGTCATAAAATAGTTTTATATTTCGAATGGAGACATTTTGGTTGCCTTCAGTAGTATATGAGAGAAGTTGCAGCCATCTGAAAGCTTGATGTTTCAGTGCATCCCAAGTGACAGGGATTGAAATGTGTCATTCTGCTGTTTTCTAAGTGAGCAGTATCAGAAAGGGACATCCATACATATGAATTAAAGCTTTGGCTTATGATGTTCTTGACAAAGGACTTTTTTCAGAGCTAGATTCTTGTAGGATTGATACTGAAATCCTGAAGGAGTGCTGGTCATTTGAAATTACTCTTAATGCCGTCCTTCTTCCACAAATAAACGACTATTGTGACAGTTAAAAGGTATCATTATTTGCTATAAACTATTTGCTATAAATTGTTCAGGGCTCAGCAAAAAGCAGCATCACATAGCGACAGGACTGGAAATGACCCCAGCCTGGAGCTGAATTAGTCCCCATGGGATCCTCTTCTGCTGCCAATGAGCCTACATGGAGACTCACATTGTCCCAGGTCTGTGTTGCAGGGGAACAGAGTACTTTTCGGTATTGACTTGCTGTTTCCCATCTGATGCAATGCACAGCAAGGTCACTGTCTCCCAGCTCTTCTCCAAATCCTCACTGGATCATTCAGAGGGTGGTGATGCACTGGAACAGGCTGCCCAAGGAGGTTGTGGATGCCCCATCCCTGGAGGCATTCAAGGCCAGGCTGGATGTGGCTCTGGGCAGCCTGGTCTGCTGGTTGGTGACCCTGCACATAGCAGGGGGTTGAAACTGGATGATCATTGTGGCCCTTTTCAACCCAGGCCATTCTATGATCCTATGATTCTATGATCCTCCAGACACTGAGATCTCTTCACACTCCTACCGGAGTCATAGCTGGTGGGCAGTGGAAAAGATGAAATAGGATCATATAATGGAACAAAGCAGGCTGTAGCACTTGGCTTCTCTTAGGGAAGACTTCCCTTAGCTTCTACTCCAAGATTGTATCAAGATCCTTTTCACGTGAATTTCAGGACTCAGCAAAGTGAAAAGATGAGCTGTTTGCCAAACTACTCCTTTTGGAGCAGATAAGCAAGTGGCCTCAGATCTCTAAGAGCAAAATGGGAGAATTCCACATATGGCAATATTTTTCCAGTGCAGGACTTACTACTTTGGATGTAGGCATCTAAAAAGATTTTGTATTCTTCCTCTTGGGCCATCCTTTCTCTGCAAATTTTCATAGAATCATAGAATCATTGAGGTTGGAAAAGACCATCTAGTCCAACTCTCCCACCATGCCCACTGACCATGTCCCTCAGTGCCACATACACACAGTTCTTGAACACTTCCACGGACAGTGATTCCACCACCTCCCTGGGCAGCCTGTGCCACTGCATCGCTACTCTTTGTGAGAAGAAATTTTACCTGATATCCAACCTGATGCTGTATCCCCCAGAGAAACAACACGGGCTGGGATAGCTGTAACAAGATGTGCAATAGTGTTGCTTTGGAAGTGTTGAGAAATAACATCCAGAACTATGAAATTTTCTACCACAGCTTGCTAGAATGGCTAGAATGAGGACTCACATTCATTAGTACATTCATTGGTAAGGACTGTGAAAAGTTTCACTGCTTGTCCTAGAAAATAAGCCAAAGACAGACAGCACTGCCTAGATTTCAGTAGAGAACACAAAGAAGAAGGATAATGTAGTTCCCAGGTGCTCCCTGAGCTCCTGTTACTGCTGTTTCTCTCACTCTGGTGTTGCCTGGTGTGTGACATTTCCTTAGCACAGCCTTTCATGGAGGGAACTGGAAGCACACCGTACCTTCATTATGGTTCTAACAAGGATTTTGACTTCCTATGGAAAAAAATAAAATAACAATAATAAAAAAATAGGTGGTGGACCAACAGTGCGGCTGCTCTTTGTTTCTGTTTGCAAAATTCAAGTTTCGGGTCTGCACTTCACCTTCTTCCACCATTGGCACCTGCACCTAAACCTCCCAACCCAACACCTGGCGTGAAAAACCACCCGTGGCACTAAAAGCCACCGCATACCTAGGGGCGCCTGAAAAAGTTGGCGTTGGGAAAGCCTCCCCTCTGCCTTCTCCCTCCCCCCGGAGCCCGCTTTGTCCCCCGGCGACGAGGCATAAAGGCGTGAGGCCGGCCCTGCCAGGCGGCCCGGCGGGCTGATGTCAGAATATTTGCGGGGGAAGAAAGCGGGGCGGCAGCGGTCGGGGCAGCTCGGCCGTCCGCCCCACCCCGACATTCTTCGGGGCCGGTTCCCACAGGCGCGGAGCGGCACCGGGGGTCAGAGTGGCCGAGCACAAAGGGAGACCCCCCGCTGCCGGGGCCAGCGTGCTGGGCTGTCACCGCCGCTAATTCATGGCTTCACCTTTAATCTCGCAGATCCATTATAGGTTAAAAAGAGACCCATTTTACAGCTGACAAGATTGAAGGGAGCGCAACCCAGGAACCGGGGG
>NW_024967086.1:0-755 GCF_019238085.1 Lagopus leucura
GGGGTCATAGGGGTCAATGGGGTCATTGGGGTCACATGATCACATAGAATCCACATAAGGGCGTGGGGGGGAGGGGTCGCAGTGACGCAGACCCCATAGCGCCCCATAGGGACCCCATAGGACCCCATAGGGCCCCACAGCGACCCACAGCTCCCCCCCCCCCCCCCCCCCTCCCTCCCCTCGACCCCCTGATGACCTCTATGACCCCCGACCCCCAATGACCCCCTGGTGACACCCCTGACCTCCTGATGACCCCATGACCCCCTAATGACCTCTGACCCCTATGACCCTCCACGACCCCCCACACCCCTGCAACCCCCACCACCCCACTGACCCCAACCCCCTCTGCTCCCTCTGTGACCCCACAACCCTCTGTGACCCCGTGACCTCTGACCCCTATGACCTCCACCGACCCCCCCCGTTCTGACCTCTGACCTCTGTCCCGCAGCGGCCACGCAGGCGACACGCGCCCTGATGGTGCTGGGGGCCGTTTTGGGGCCGCTGGCTTTGGGGGCGGCGCTGCCAGGGCTGCAATGCACGCAGTGCGGGGTGGACGACGACAAGAAGAAGGGGCGGCTGGCGGGGGCCGGGGGGGCGCTGTTCCTGCTGGCAGGTGAGGCGGCGCCGGGACCCCCCCCCATTGGGAAACCCCCCTCGGAACCCGCCTGTAGGACCCCCCTTATGGGACCCCCCTGTAGGACCCCCCATATGGGATCCCCCCCTGTTAGGGACCCCCCAGTGGGATCCCCCCCCCC
>NW_024967086.1:765-1520 GCF_019238085.1 Lagopus leucura
GGGGTCATAGGGGTCAATGGGGTCATTGGGGTCACATGATCACATAGAATCCACATAAGGGCGTGGGGGGGAGGGGTCGCAGTGACGCAGACCCCATAGCGCCCCATAGGGACCCCATAGGACCCCATAGGGCCCCACAGCGACCCACAGCTCCCCCCCCCCCCCCCCCCCTCCCTCCCCTCGACCCCCTGATGACCTCTATGACCCCCGACCCCCAATGACCCCCTGGTGACACCCCTGACCTCCTGATGACCCCATGACCCCCTAATGACCTCTGACCCCTATGACCCTCCACGACCCCCCACACCCCTGCAACCCCCACCACCCCACTGACCCCAACCCCCTCTGCTCCCTCTGTGACCCCACAACCCTCTGTGACCCCGTGACCTCTGACCCCTATGACCTCCACCGACCCCCCCCGTTCTGACCTCTGACCTCTGTCCCGCAGCGGCCACGCAGGCGACACGCGCCCTGATGGTGCTGGGGGCCGTTTTGGGGCCGCTGGCTTTGGGGGCGGCGCTGCCAGGGCTGCAATGCACGCAGTGCGGGGTGGACGACGACAAGAAGAAGGGGCGGCTGGCGGGGGCCGGGGGGGCGCTGTTCCTGCTGGCAGGTGAGGCGGCGCCGGGACCCCCCCCCATTGGGAAACCCCCCTCGGAACCCGCCTGTAGGACCCCCCTTATGGGACCCCCCTGTAGGACCCCCCATATGGGATCCCCCCCTGTTAGGGACCCCCCAGTGGGATCCCCCCCCCC
>NW_024967087.1:0-1432 GCF_019238085.1 Lagopus leucura
GCTGCATTGCTGAGCTCCTGGCAGCTGCATTGCTGAGGCCCTGGCTGCTGTAGCTGAGATCCTGGCAGCTGCATTGCTGAGGCCCTGGCTGCTGTCTTTGAGCTCCTGGCAGCTGCATTGCTGAGCTCCTGGCAGCTGCATTGCTGAGGCCCTGGCTGCTGTAGCTGAGATCCTGGCAGCTGCATTGCTGAGGCCCTGGCTGCTGTCTTTGAGCTCCTGGCAGCTGCATTGCTGAGCTCCTGGCAGCTGCATTGCTGATCCTGCAGTCCTTGCGGCCCAGCGCAGCGGCAGCGTGGCTGACTCCCCTTTCCCCGCAGTCCTCACCTGCCTCCTGCTGGCCCTCTTTGCCTCCGGCCTCATCCATCGGGTCTGCGTCACCACCTGGTAAGTGAGGCCGCGTCCCCCAGCGCCGAGCTGCGCCCGGCCGCCCCTCCTCTCCCCTCGCCGCCTCATCTTCTCCCCTCGCAGCCTCATCTTCTCCATGGTCGGCCTTTATTACATCAACAAAATCTCCTCCACGCTCTACCAGGCCGCGGCGCCCGCTGCCGTCCCCACCAAAGCTGTTGGCAAAGGCAGGAAGAGGAATTGACGGCCGTGCCGGGGCAGCTCCCGGCTCCGAGCCAGCAGTAAAGCCGCTCCTTTGCAACTCTGCCTGCGTTTCGTTCCTCTGCTGATTCCCACACAGTCCTCCAGCTGCCCTCCTCCACGGTCCTCCAGCCTCTCTGCCCCACGGTCCTCCACCCTTTCTGCCCCATGGTCCTCCAGCCTCTCTCCCCTATGGTCCTCCAGCCACTCTACCCCAAAAAAAAAAAAAAAAAAAAAAACACGGTCCTCCAACCTCTCTGCCCCACGGTCCCCTCAGTGCTGCTGGGGAAGGGAGGGCGATGCTGGCTGTGAGCTGCAGCTGTGTGCCACCACTGCCCACAAAACACCCGCAGTCCTCGCTGGGGAACCCAGAGGCATTCAGCAGTGATTCAGCGCCGTCTGAACTCACGGCAGAGGCCCCCCCCCCACGCGCTGACAGCGTCTGTCTGTCTGTCTGGAGCCGCAGGGCAGCACGGAAAGCCCAGCAGGAAAAACCCCGACCGACCCCAGCATTGCTGCTGCTGGGAGGCAGCGTCGCTTTGCATCTCAATGCACGCAGCGCGACTGCGAGCGGAGCTCTGCCGCCACTCGGGTGCCCATTCGTAGCCTTCGAGCACGCTCGTTAATTACCCAAGGGCTCATTTACGGTGCTGACGCTCCGAGATGCGCGCTGCAGCTCTTTGGGGGTCTTCAGAGCCCGGCCTTCGGTGCTGTTCTCCCACCTGCAGCTCCTTATCGCTGGGCCGCCTCTGCTGGCTCTCCCTGGCCTGGCAAAGGTTCACCGCCTGCTGTGCCTGACCCAAACCCCGACCCTGACCCAAATCCTGACCCAACCCTGATCCCTGCA
>NW_024967088.1:0-639 GCF_019238085.1 Lagopus leucura
GACGCTGTTCCGCAGCCCCGACGAATCCTGGCAGCTTTTCACGTCGGCGCGCGCTCCCGATGGGAAATGCGTGTGCACCGCCGTCATCCCCAGCAGGGGGCGCTGTGAGACCGACGGCAGCGCCGCGAGGCTGAGGCTGCTGAGTGAGAAGGTGGGGAGGAAAAGGCGGAGCGGAGCGCGAGCGGGACGGATGGGAGGGGAGGGGGGGGGACTGGGCGGGAAACTGGGATGGGATGGGATGAACTGGGAGGGACTGGGATGGACTGGGAGGAACTGGGATGGGATGGGGAAACTGGGATGGACTGGGCCAAACTGGGAGGAACTGGGAGGAGATGGACTGGGATGAACTGGGAGGGAGTGGGATGGGATGGGATGGGATGGGATGGGCCGAACTGGGAGGGACTGGGAGGAACTGGAGTGGACTGGGGGGGACTGGGATGGGATGGGGAAACTGGGATGGACTGGGAGGAACTGGGAGGAACTGGGAGGAGGTGGGATTGGATGGGTCCTTAAAGGTGATAGGAAATAGGGAGCGGTTGGATGGGTCCTGGAAGGCCACAGATGCATGGGATGGGTTTGAAAGGTCCTGGAAGGTGACAGAAGCATGGGATGGGATAAAAAAGGGTCCTGGAAGATCAC
>NW_024967088.1:649-1288 GCF_019238085.1 Lagopus leucura
GACGCTGTTCCGCAGCCCCGACGAATCCTGGCAGCTTTTCACGTCGGCGCGCGCTCCCGATGGGAAATGCGTGTGCACCGCCGTCATCCCCAGCAGGGGGCGCTGTGAGACCGACGGCAGCGCCGCGAGGCTGAGGCTGCTGAGTGAGAAGGTGGGGAGGAAAAGGCGGAGCGGAGCGCGAGCGGGACGGATGGGAGGGGAGGGGGGGGGACTGGGCGGGAAACTGGGATGGGATGGGATGAACTGGGAGGGACTGGGATGGACTGGGAGGAACTGGGATGGGATGGGGAAACTGGGATGGACTGGGCCAAACTGGGAGGAACTGGGAGGAGATGGACTGGGATGAACTGGGAGGGAGTGGGATGGGATGGGATGGGATGGGATGGGCCGAACTGGGAGGGACTGGGAGGAACTGGAGTGGACTGGGGGGGACTGGGATGGGATGGGGAAACTGGGATGGACTGGGAGGAACTGGGAGGAACTGGGAGGAGGTGGGATTGGATGGGTCCTTAAAGGTGATAGGAAATAGGGAGCGGTTGGATGGGTCCTGGAAGGCCACAGATGCATGGGATGGGTTTGAAAGGTCCTGGAAGGTGACAGAAGCATGGGATGGGATAAAAAAGGGTCCTGGAAGATCAC